>NW_028280858.1:1750000-2050000 GCF_059751285.1 Brachycentrus maculatus
CGTGCCTGGCTGCGTATTCTGGTCGTTTTTCTTCAATTGCTGTTTTCAGTTTGATCATTTGCTGCTTGTAAACCTCTGCTGTGACTGTTTGGCCTGCTTTGAGAAGCTCGAAAAAAATTACTCCCTTCTGATCCCACCAAATGCAAAGCATCGTTTTTGAGCCGTGAATGTTGCGTTTTGCAATGCTGGATTCAGCAGGGAGTGGCTGACCTGGCTGGCAGATGACAAAGAAGATCCACTTCTCATCGCTGGTGATGACGCGATGCAAAAAACCTTTTCTGTGATGCCGTTGCAAGAGTGAATCACACATGCAAAGTCGCCTTT
Organism: Brachycentrus maculatus; assembly: GCF_059751285.1. Lineage (NCBI taxonomy): Eukaryota > Metazoa > Arthropoda > Insecta > Trichoptera > Brachycentridae > Brachycentrus > Brachycentrus maculatus. The sequence goes on from NW_028280858.1 coordinate 1,750,325, forward strand.
CCATATATCTCTCCTTCAGAGCATACGGGACCCAGTTTCCCTGCCGATGAACAAGGCCCATAGCCTTAATTTTGAGGCGGTTTGAGGCGGTTAAAAGTGCCACGTGGGTGTTCGAGGCGGCAGGGGACAGGAAAACAAAAAAAAAACGAAAAGAATCTATTTAAATCACAGAGAAATATTAAATTTTATAAACGGCGAGAACTAATTCAACCCCCTAATATAACAAATTATAAGTAAACCAGTGTTAGGATTGTAATTTATTTTTCTTACGGTCATCAACTAAATCTTAATCGTATTGAAGATAACCTTATAATATGCGTTGTTTACTTCTTTGTTCATAATTCTAACAAAGTATGAGCCGAGAATTATTTCTGAGTATGAGCCGAGAGTTAAAAATTATGCACGTGTCTATTTGTAGAAAAAATCTCCAATTTATTACAGTCAAATATGTATTGATAAGTATATGTAGAACTGTATTCATAAAGCAATGTTTGCTCAACGTCTGCTGAGAAAAAGGGGCATTGTTTTCTCTGTTACCCTTTGCGAACCATGGAAAAGGTTGGCTGTCTCTGGTTCAAAATGAGTCCGTAGTTTTGTGTCGGCTTGTGGTCGTGCGATGGTGAGATCACGGGTCAGGCACCATTATTTGATGGCTCATTTAATTGCCATCAAACGGATCTAAACCTGACCAAACGGCTTTGGATATAATTTGACTCATCTCCTTGACTAATGGAGATAATCCAGACGATTCAAAATATCCTAAATATCTATACACAAACCATTTTATTTTATGGTTTGTTGTCTGCGAGTCAACGAGTTCAAACGATATGGAAATTGTTCCCAAATTGCCACAAAAAATGAAATGCGATAAATTTAACAATAATGGTATTGCATCTAGGATTTTTCACATAATAAAGAGCAAAAAGTGATAGTTACTATTGGAATGACTGAAGTTGCATTTGGTATTCGCTGTTCAAACTCTTATGGAAAATATAATAAATAAACAATGTTTAATAGTTTTTTCCATATTTATTTTATTTCACCAGTTACCGAGTTTCGTTATTACCGACATCAACGTCGAGGCCAATGTCATCAATGGTCAAATAAAATAAAAGTGGAAAAAAGTACTAAAATTAGTGTTGTTTTATTATATAAAATTAAATCAGTATAGAACTGAAATGTTATAGATTTGTTAAATTTTATTTAAAAACATGACCTACGCATGCGCGCTTGCAATTTTTGAACGTAGCATTGTTTAAGATTTATTTCATTGCTTTTCGCGGTGGAGCACTCTCTGAGCCCTTGCGAAGCCCCAGGGCTCCGCGGAGCACACTTTGAGAACCGCTGCACTAATTTCATTAATATGTTTCATCATATACATAATTAAAAATTACAATAATTCGCCTTCACTGCGTATTCCCGTGCCGAGGGCACATTTTACAATATTTATTTATAAAATTATAATGAAGGAAAATTGTTTATGCAATCAAATACGACGTGACCGAATGATACGATCTATTTTAGAACTACCCCATCCATATAATTTTTTAAAATTTGTATGCAGCTTAAACTTTGACCAATTATTTTATTCAAAACATTTTGAGTGTGGCCAAAGACTTGTTCACACGTCGGGGTTTCTCCACTTGAAACCCAGGTTTGAGAACAAGTATTCGGGCACACTGTAAATATTGTTAATATATTAGAAGCTGGTAGCAAAATCACGAATTTGATACAGAGGTTATTGAGCTTTGTAAAACGCCATGTAGAAGCTCGATATTAAAGCGGCACGCATTAAAATTTGTACTTATTTACAGTTAGACTATGTTGCAAGTATTTGAGTCACGACGTTCATTATTGGGCCGAGAACATACCGAGAAATAGATACGAATGATTATGATTGCCACTTTTTATTGAATTCGTAAGTAATCGCTATGCACTGAAAGTGTGAGTGAATAAACTAAATAAATAAGCTGTCCATCAACTGTGTCATGTGTTCATTAAAGAGCACCTGCCATCAGAATGTAAAGATGATTTATTAATTAAAATAACAAATTCCGATCGACAGGTTTTATAAGTTACCGATTTATATAATACGCCCTCGAAGGCGTGAGAAAAATGATATATCAACAATTTGAGGGTATATGCCTGTCATACTATTTTGTTGGCTTTTCTATGAGTACGTCCTAGCTAGATCAGAAAAAAATGTGGGCATTTCTATACAAACTTGAGTACGGAACTTTTTCTTATATAAGTAAGAAGATTTTCTTATATAAGTATTAATATTTATAACCAATCACGTGTTATTTTGTTGGCCTATGCTGTGAGTACGTCCTAGCTAGATCAGGAAAAAATGTAGGCTATACAAACTTGAATACAGAACTTTTCATAGATTTTCTTAATTATTACTTTTTATAACCGATCACGTGTTGCTGTGGCTTAGTCTGGTGAAATAGAAAATAATGCAAATACTCGTAAAATATGAGATTTTAGATTTTCACCGAACGAACATCAAAATTTTTATTTCGAGTATAATTATTTCATTAATTGATTCTGTAGTCATTATTTAATAATATAAGTATATCCATTATTTATGAATTTTGCCTAGTAAATACCACTATTTTATATAAATACTATTAATGCTGGAAAATACAATAGCATAAACATTATAAAAATATATTTCTTTACTTTTACTGTTTAAGAATTTTGATAATCGGCTTTTAAATACGGTATAATAGGTATCTGGATGCTTCAACCTTTATTTTAAACTCTTTACAAGTTAACATTACTTACATTTTTATATTATTACACATATTTATATCAAACGCTGATTCGAGTATATTAAATTTATTATTTTATTTCCAAAACATAAAAACAAAAACTGTGTGACAGTTATTTCGCCTTGTTATGGCATTTTAAAACTAAATCACAAACACTAGTTTCAATGTTTTAAAAATAAAATCAACATTCCAGTAGATACAAATGATACAGTTTAAATATGGAGATCTCCAAAATAAAAGCTAAGACAATAAATAAATTATTTTCCAGCTCCCTAAGCTACTTTTTTTAGAAATTACCCGAAAAGCCTTGTTTTAGAGGCTTGTCTGCGGGTAGGGTAGTGATCTGGAGCAACAAGTCCAATTGAAAATAAATATTTATTGAATTCATATTGCAATTGTTGGAAATCGAGTTTCGTAATAGAGCGTCTAACTACGCCACGACGCCTTTTTAAAACAAATTAAAAACAAATTTTTCGCTATATATTACGCACTATTATTTCACATTTAAAAGGTTTTATTTTTTATATGCTGTTCTAGGCGGTCGACCACGTTTTACCATCAAAATACGCTACAAACTATGTGGCTTTATTAAGACAAAATGTCATGCTATTTTTACCAATCTTGATCATACTTCATTTCAAATGGTACCGGTTACGACAAACAATGGACTAATGAATTTACGCATAGCAATGTCAATAATTGTATAATTTGATTAATATACTGACTAATTCAATAAACAAACGAGACTTCTTTGATCTTTTACAAAGGTTTCCAATAATTTAAGCGATTAACTCGTAATAATGGAATAACTAAGGCGATAATTTAAGTAAAATTTACGGCCGTAATCAGTCTCATCGTTACATGGGCTTAAATCTAGCGTTGAAAAGGCTAACAATTTGCAGAAGAGAGCCGGTGTAATAAATTGAATAATGTTCGTATTAATTTTTAACAAATTGTAGCCTTCGGGCATACTTATTATGGATACACAATGGACAAGTGCGATCGCTGATCGCCAATCATGATGCAAAGGTTTGGTAGATGGAACCTTCGTAAGGTACTAGTCACAACGCTATTAATTTCAGGGTGCACATGCGAGTAGGTTTAAAAAATATATATTTGGTAATATATATAGTAACATTATTTATTATATCGGAGACTGGATTATTCATCCTATGGGCGTTTGTCCACTACACGGAATTACACGGAATTTTACCATCCTTTTTTTTTTTTTAGATGGGAATTGCATTTATTATTTACCTTGCTTATTATGTAAAAGGTTTATATATCATTTAGTGGATTTTTGTTTCTTCTAGCTAATTTAATATGTTTTTATTTGAATCTGTGTTGGAAACAGGAGGGATAATCTAGTGTAGGTCAAAAAGGAACTTCTCAGCATTTGCTCATTGCTGGGAGGAAACCACGTAAAACTCCTCAGGAGAAGGCGGACTGTTGACTGTGAATTTTACCATCTGGCACGTCAGTTAGCGTTTTAAAACGACGATTGGCTTAGATTGGCTTGTGCTTTTGTACATATTTTTTGGATTGGTGCTCTTGATCGGTGCGTGAACACGTTGCGCGTAAATTCGATCACGCTAAACTGTCGTAGACGCTTTTATTTTTTAAAACCGGACTGCCGGACGATAAAATTCCGGGTAGTGCACAGCCCCCTATGGATGAGATCTCAATTGAAAGGTGTCTCAACTTGACATGAAAAATCTATCGTTCCTCTTTATATGAAAAAATATAGAAGTCTCATCCCAGGGCTTATGACCTGGCCAGCCAAATGGTTTAAGTGATCACTTTATACACATGTGTAGTAAAGAGATTTTTTTTTAATGATTCTTTATTCAATACTGCCTGATGGGACACAACTATAAGTTAAGGAGTAACTATGCTATGCGTATCAGCCCCCACAGTTTTAATAGAGGGTAATTAGCGTATTTTAATCTCTAAAGATTGAAATACGATAATTACAATGTATTGAAAGAAAATCAAACCAAACAATGTTTTTTTTTCAATTTCTTTTTTTCCCTTTATGGGTACATATCTCAATTGCTGGTAAGCCTTTGACAGAGGTTTTAAATTCTATTTTTAAAACAATGCTAATGCTTTATTAATGTCTACGTAAATATTTTTTATTGAAATAAAATCGGTTAAAACATAATCAAATATATTGGATCGGTATCCCTGGCGTATCGATAAGAATAATATACAGTAATACCATCGATAAATATTTCGTCCTGATTATATTTAGTTTATGAACAGTCTTTAGGGCCAAAATATTTTATAATGGATGCAAATATAATCAACAATCCAAACATTAATCAGGTACATCTCCCATACTCGTTGTTCGTTACCTACCATAATGCAGGACAATACTTCATTCTGACGGCCGTGATATATGAATGTATGGATCAGGATACGAATTTATGAAATGATTGTTACAAAGGTATTGCACCGATGAGATGTTACAAACGAAACAATGAACTACGAGTATTAAGGTGAATTTATGTTTAAAAAAATATATTCCTGATATTACGAGTAACACGCCTTTATGCATACCTTTATGATAGAATAATTCTAATAAAAAATTAACGAAATGGGTAACTGTTACTTGTTTGCTTAATTGATCGGTATGGTATTCGTTACTTTTTCTCTGTTTTTATTTCTTAACAGCTTAGTTGTTAAATTGTCAAATATATGATAAGTTACATAGAAATAGGCAACCAAATTAATGCGCGATTGAATAATCTAATCCAAAAATCGAATATGTAACGACTACTTTTAAATAACTCGTCATTTGATTCGGGTTTTGATTGTCAGACAAATTTTTGACAAATCGATTTCTGGAATACGAAGGAATGCAAATACTCCAGAAAATACGAATGCCAAAGAGAAAATGGGAAACATTGCTTTTAATTATATATCCTACTTTTTTAATGGAATAACCTGCAAATATCCTACTTTTAGAGGCTTTTCTGCAGGCAGGATAGTTAGAATATGGAAGGTAAATGTGAAAAATGCATCACAAACACCCAGACCAGAGAAAATAAATATTTATTTAATTTATTTTGCACTTGGCGGGTATCGAGCCCGCGACGCCAGTTTCGCAGTCTAGAGTCTACCCAACTACGCCACGGCGCCTGACTTAATATTTATTTCTATTGTATTTTCCATACATAACATCTTAACCCAATGGTGCATCGGGCTCTATCGAATCGATGTTAATATGATCGACAATCATATGAACGATTAGTTCTGCACTCCAGGTTCTTGGATCTAGGAGTGGAATATATATAATAGCATACATATGACTTAATTAAAGTGGCTTAGGGTGAAGAACATAACTGATTAATGGAAGATGAAATGGAGAAATAATGTTAGGTACAAAAAGGAGAACGGTAGGAATATTATTACATACGAAAAAGTATCAGATATTCGGCTTATATTTCTTTCTTTTGCGGTTTCACCCTTCTGGAGTGTTTTACCACCAGGGTTTAGTCGTTATCAAATGGCATCCCCAATAACGTATATTGTAAAAGCTTTCGGAATCCAATCATACATAGATGACTGTTGTGAACTCGATCACGGAACGTCATGAGATTAATCATATACGAGACTTCTAAAATTTGAGTGGTGTGGTTGTCAATCATGGATAAAATGATGAATGTTACACATGTATCATTATCTAAAGTAATCACTTAACCAGTCTATGACAGGTCTTAAGCCCCATAATAACCCAGATTTTCATATTCTTCTTCATCAGTATTAAGATGTCATAAATGTGTGTTTCGGACATTCAGCGTTACAACAATGGATCGTTCATCTACAGTACATATTTTTGCATCATCATAGCATTTGCAGTTTCTATGAATTTGAATGACACTGCACATATTTGTGACAGATAGGTATCTAACACTGTGTGATGTGAAGGAGTCACGATTGTTTAGAGCAGGGGTTCCCAATCTTTTTCAGCCCGCGGCGCACTTACAAGTTTAGTATTTTGTCACGGCGCCCTACTTTAGTAAGCTATTTAGAATAGATATAGTTACTATATACATAAATATTATAGTCGAAAGAAATATGTACCTACAATAATAGTAGTTGGGAAGAAAGATGCAAGCGCTCAAAATAGAAATTGTTGCTTTATAGGTACCCGAGAATATTTGTTGTTTCGGATAATGATAGAGGATCGACTCACGGCGCCCCTCTTTACTTTCTAAGGCGCACCAGGGCGCCGCGGCGCACACTTTGGGAACCCCTGGTTTAGAGTATAATGCTTCATGCACCTTCATGCATTGTGTGGTAATGTGGTGAAAATATTCACAGCCGTAGTTATTTTAACAGGCGTGAATTAGTAAAAACACAATCATATGAATAATTTGCACGGAATATTTAGTAAATGACCCGAGGCTTATGTTTGGTATTAAATCAAGTGGTCAAAGAAACGCGCTTATTTTACGACTTAACCGCAAAGGTATACAATATCATCTACTTGTGATTGCGCTGCACAATTTCAATTTTAATAATGATCGTATCGTACAACAATTTTTATTAATGCTTACCTAATTATATAACCGCCTTTTGTCTGCCTCTGTAGTGTAATGGTCAGCACGCTTGGCTACCTGGAGGTCTCGTGTTCGATTCCCAGGGGGGAGGGTCAAGTGAATATAAGTGATTTTTCACTCTAATATTTATTCAATAGTTCCTGAAGCGGATGGCTGATCACCTTTTCTTCACTTGTTAACGATCAAGATGACACTGTGTTTATATGATGCAGTGTCCTATGCACCATCGGACGCGGATAAGGGTTTGAAGTGAATCACATGACACATTTCTTTCTGTTTCCGCTAACTATTTTAGTATTAGTAGAAAAATGAAATATTTATTGACTTGCCGTTTAATTTGTAGAACTCCATTTTAATTTATGTATTTATTTTTAAATCAAACACAGACTTTTTGAGTCTACTAAGTTAACTTCGTAGACTCAAAAAATCTGTGTTTGATACATAAAAGAATAAATACATAAAAGAAAAATTATATCTACCACAACAATATATTTTTAAGGTGTGTATAAACGGTGGTAGAACTTAGCAGTAGAAGGCAATTCACTGTATATACTGTATATATAGCTTTTGTCACAGATTGGGTTTAGGGTTCCTGGGACCCAGACAAGAAACAAAAGTATTGTTCACGTTCCGAAATGTAATACCAAGTCATATCAAAATTCTTTCATTAACATAACCTGTTATTTAATTAATAATAAATATGAGAATACAGATATATTCAAAATTACACTACAATCCTTTAAGAAAGAAATTGAAGAATCCTTTAATCTTGAAAATAGTATGTAATTATTATTGCTTATTTGTATATATATATATGTATGTGTACCGTGTACCTATGTGCGCATGCGCATGCATATCACGTTCATGAAATTTAATTTAATTATGTTTATGGAAAAAATAAGTTACACTACTTTTCATTTAAGGCACTATCATACCAGTGAATGGTGTATGCATTTCTACATGTAATTATGAACATTGGTATGTATGCGCACAGAAACAAAAAGGTACCTCACTTATTTGTAACAATTATGTTAAAGCCTGTAATTGGACATTACAAATATTACTTAATTGAATGTATATTTATGTTATACTTAATTGTCTGTTGGCCTTACAATAAATAAATAAATAAATAAATAAAAATATACATGCCTTTTCTAAACATTTTTGTTTCAGACATGCATACGTATATCTCTCGGGTACAAATATTAAAACTACATAATGATCTACTTTATAATTTTATTTCGTCGTTCACCCTCCCTTTACTTGTCCGTTGGTAATTTCAATTCCCGAAATACAATCAGTTTACTTTCAAAAATAATAATTACCGAACCCTTTATAGAAAATAACCAGGTGCACGTTCGACCTGTCAATTTTAAATTAATAAACAGAACACAGAATGGAACGTGTTAAAATTACTGGCAACAAATTTTCTCTATGGCCGAGCGGCGTTCTTTTTAAAAAAAAGAAATTCCCGCCTCAACGCGACGGTTATAACTCATTCATTTGTTTCTTTAATGATGGGGTCCCGAAATGGACGACCCGTCAATTTGAATAACAAGAACAGATTTAATCAGAGTTTTAGGGCTAGAATCTTAATTGTTACTTAAGGAAGACCGGTATTCGTGGAAGTATTTAAAAATAAATAATTTTTCGTTATTGATCACGTGCATTTAGCATAATTAATTGGGTATGAAGTAGAGTATCTTTTTTTATCTATGAAGACTTTAATGAAACGACAAAGAGAGAGAGAGAGAGAGAGAAGGAAGTGGAATTTATTTTATATCACTGACGTAGAAAAAAAATAAGGCAATAAAGAAAAAAAAGGTATTTTAACTGCTGGTTTCACCAATTTCGATTGTGTAGATAATGTAGATGTGATTTTTTCACATTAATATTAACTCAATATTACCCTGGACTTATACTTGAAGCGGAGGGTTGATCACGTGTCCTTCGTATGTTAACGATGAAGATAACACTGCGTTATATGATGCAGTGCCCTATGCACCATTGGGGTACGAATAAGGGTTTGAGGAAGAAGTAAATGTATGTTTTTTCAAAATCTACGCTGCATGCAATCCTGACAATTTTTATAATTTTCATAATGCTATAATTACACTTAACTGATGTGTAAAGGCAACTAGCCGTAACTCAAGTTGCGGTTGTCTGGCGTAACACGGCTCGAAGCATTCTTATAACTAGCCTCTATCATATAAAATCACAGATTTTGCTCTATCTCTTTCCTTTACCGAAATATTCATTATCTAAATGGCCGCAAAATTGTATTCATTTGATACATGTGTTGGCAAAAAGCATCACTTAAAGCTAACTTGAAACTCGTTTATCTCAAAACTACTGTTTTTAACTTGCGGCTATTTGCCTTTGCACATTAGTTAAGTTTTTTCTCTATTATTTTCACTGTCATCTTGAATCGTCAATAGAGTCTACCGTAGTTTTATTTGTATGTAAGATTACAGTTTACGTTTTTATCTACATACCTACATAAATTAAAGTAATAGTACATTGGTATTTGATAGTAACCGGTAGCTATTTACGTTTATAGTTATTTATCAATCTCGAGATATCTGATTAACGCCATCTTTGAAAAAATCTCAGTTACATTCATCTTCCATCTTCCATCTATTTATCATGCAATCACTCGTCGAATGTATTAAAAAATCAACAATTTACATATTTCCATCAATCTAGCGGGGTTATATGTTATGTGTTATGTGTCTACTTTATTAAACTATGTAAAATGAGACGATTTAGCTGCCGAAGATAATTTGTATGTACGTGGCGGTGTTTTATTAAGAGTAGAGTCTTGTTATATTTAGAACGTCACATTTACATATTTGGCGTTGAGACATTTTTAACGTTCAAAAAATAACAAAACTACTCTTTTCCTTTTTACCCATTTTGGTCTATCTTAAATTAGTATAAATAAGAGATTTTTCTTTTTTCCAATGCTCAGCTTATTTATTTACAACATTTTGAGTGTGTCCAAATACTTGTTCACAAATCTGGATTATTTCCAGTTATGGGCGTTCTTTTTCTTTTTTTTTGACATCTCAACATAGATGGAGAAGAATATGGAAGACTGGGCATCTACGGGGCTTACGACCATATTCTTCTTCATCTATGTTGAGATGTCAAAAAAAAAGAATACAACTTACTTAATATTTTGAAAATTGCCTCAAATTTTACTGTAATATGCCTATATTGCAAATAGTAATTACAGGCGCCGCCGTCGCACAGTGGGGTATATTAGCGATCTGGGCGGCCAAAAGTCACTTTCAAAAACATTGTCGCAGGTGTATGAAAAATATAGCAATATGAAATAGAGCGTTTTGTTGATGACACACAATAATTGTTATCCCCCCACGCTCATCTCACGTATCTAATGGTCAGTCGCAAAGTTGTTGTTATTGTGCGTTCAAATGTTTCTCTTTCGCTGTTCGTTTAGTACGCATACATTTCAGTGATTATTACTATTTTTTTGTATGACGCGTATACAATTTAAGAATGAATTGTAATAGAGCAGGTAAGAGTGTCTATTTTACATAGATTTAAGTTGCAAAAGCTAACACATTTACTTTAATAAAACTAATTTAAATAAGTGCCTTTAAATGGATTTTTCCTTATTTTTTTTTTCAAATTCAGGATATTTAGTTGTGCTTCCGAACATTTCCCGGCAAAAATTTTGAATGTAGTTAATAGTATAGCCCTCTTTCTCTATATGAATTGAAAATTGGTTTGCGGATTTTTGCTCTTTTTAAAGAAATCGCTCTTTTCAGATGAGTCAGCATAATAATGAAAACTGAACTACGTACTGTTTTTTGTCTTTAAATTGTTACATTTTTATTTTAGGATCAGTGGATGTTAGATTAATGACTACAAAACAGTTATTTATTATCATGCAGCAACAAAAACCTAATAAAATTAATGAAAAATGAGAATGTTTGAAAAAGTACCTATTAAATTTAGATTATTTGCCTGACGAGTATGCAAAGAAAATAAACCATGATTTTTCGCATTTCAAGTCTAAAATGAAATAAAAATGGACTAATGCACTCAGAAAGGAGGAAACTTTCTTGATAAAAAATCAAAATTGGCTTGACGGAACTTTTACAATTCCTAGGGTAATGAATCGATCAGGACAACCATCAAAGATCATGAGCTAGCATAAAAAATTACTTCAATTGATGCGAATTTGATATATCGTCTGAAAGGTATATTAAAAACATTATCAAGCGGACATAAAATTGATACTTAAAAGTTTTCTGTGTATGCGAAGAGTACGGCAGATCTTTACATCAAACTATATCCTTGGAATCCAATGACTCCTACGATGCACAAAATTTTAATGCGCGGATCAGAAGTTATAGAAAAAGTGTTGCTTCCAATTGGCCAACTATCAGAAGAAGCTGCTGATACACGGAACAAACATTTTCGCGTATACAGGCAAAATTTAGCTCTAAAATTTTCGCGAGAGGCGTCATAACAGGAATGAGATTGGTACCTCGTAAAAAAAGCAAACATTTTTTAACAGAGACCATAGCCATGTTGTTCCCAGCTGAACTCAATAGAAATAGCAATGAAGAATCGTCAGATGAGGAATAAGGACTGTGTCCGGACGAGGACCATGGCCATCTTTCTCGGACTAATATTTTTTTTAATTGTTTTTTGTACAATTTTCATTTATATATTTTTTTACTGATTAGTCTTTTTAACTCCATATAATACAATAAATTAGTCAAAAGGCATATTTGGAATCGATTTAGAACGAAAAATAATATTGGCCGCCCAGATCGCTCATATACCCCACTGTGCGTCGTAGCGTAGTTGGGTAAACGCTCGACTGCGAACTGGCATCGAGGGTTCGATTCCCACCAGCTGCAAAATGAATTCAAGAAATAATTATCTTTAATTGGTCTTGCTATTTGTGATCTGTTTTTTCATACCAACGTTTCCAATCCCTACTATCCAAACTACAGACAAGCCTTTAAAATATAAGCTTTGCAGGTTATTCCTTTTAAAAACACACTCACAAATTACATAGTACTTAAAAAAACACCTTTATGTCTCTCCAATAGTTAAAGAAGTTAATATTTTGACTACGTAGTGTAGATAACTTTAATTTTACTCTCATTCGGTAAAAAAAAAAAACAAATATTAAATAAGTAAATTTTTGGTAAATTTCTGACAATACGGATCGACAGTTTAAAGAAGTCAAAGTCATTAGAAATAAAAGTCCAGATGTGATGGTAAAATTGACACACCGTAGGTTTATTGATTTCCGCATGGAATCGATGCCCAGTTTATATGCCCATTATATAGTTTATATTAGGACATATTTTCATCAAGTGACGCTTTCTTTCTGCGGAATCTACCAGAAAATTGTTTTTCTCTTCATCGTTGCTTAGATAGTGGCAGTTATCAATAAATTAAAAATAAAATAAATATATTCAAGCCCTAAGAAGTGATTATTTCGACGGCCCCTAGGTAAAGTACCTACTCTATCTGCAAATCTGTTACTTTACAGGAGAGAGCTTAGAAGATTTTTTCAACGTATACTTTTTTATTAATTAACTGTTTTATCTGAAATTCTAAACTAGTATTATACATTAAAAAACACGATAAAATAATGTATTGAGTCGTTTTAAAACTTTGTGCTTTGTAAAAATTAAGTATGTATTGTAGTTAGCGTTTTAGGAGTTCAGTTCATTTCGAAAATTCGAAGTAGATAGCGTTTTGTACGCCTGAAAACTAGGCGTAATTTTATTTTTTACATTTTTTTGTTTGTTTATATTTGTGCATAACGGTCAGTTGATAACATACACCAAATATCTAAAAATTGACAAAAATGTAGTTAGAGCACTTTACGTAGGGCACGTCGATTTGAAATAACTCGGAAATTTTATCTCATCTGTTTCAAATTATTCTCACTTCTCGGTATTCACAGCTCACAGCATTGGCCTCTGTTCTTAACATTCCATCAAGTCCCATTTCCACAATTTAAATTGTTACAAACGTATTATCCAATTTGGAAATAAAAAATATCTTAATACATATCGCGGGCTGTTTGTGGTCACATTTAGAATAATTAATGAGGACCTTAAAGTGAATGGTCCAGCGCGTCTCTACATTATTCCTCCATATACCCAGCTCTTGGTGAATTTATGCGTGGTGTGTGAATCGTGTATAGTGTAGGCTTTATTTCTGTGTAAAATTATTGAACATGTTGCCGTGAAATTAGCGAGTGAAATTTCTTTGTTTCCAAATAAGATTGACGCCTACGCCCTAGATAACTTACATATATTAACAAGCCCTTTCCTACTATCCTACTATACTATAAATTAGAGTTTCCTAATAAAATTATCTTCTCGTCCGCGAATTATTGTCACCCTGTTTTAAAAAGTATTCAAAATAACGTGCTAAAAATATTGTCACTTGAAAATTTATATTACATTCCCTATTATTTTCGGCTACCGCTCTGGAGGTCCCGGGTTCGATTCCCAGGAGGGGGTCAAATAAATAATAAGTGATTTTTTCACTTTAATATATATTAAATAGTATCCTGGACTGGTACCTGAAGCGGAGGGCTGATCACCTTTCCTTCATGTGTTAACGATCAAGATAACGCTGCGTTTATATTAGCAGTGCCCTATGCACCATCGGTGTGGATAAGGGTTTGAATTATTTTATGCCTTATGTCTTTTTATGCCTTTTCATGTAAAATACTGTAAGTAATTACTGAGAATCATTGTATATGTCCGTGCCGTGCTCTTGTTCTCAAATTAACTTTAAAAATATCGCTCACTCCTTTCAAGAACGTCATAAATAAAAAAAACTTGATTTTTCAGGAGATCGTTTTTAAAGTTTTAAAATATAATACAATATATTAAAAATAAATATCAAGCCACTTATTGAACATTTTACTGTGCAACAGTTCTTTTTAGGTAAAACTTGAAGGTTTTTTCTCCATTTGAAAATTTTTTAGTATATTAAAAAAAATAATTAAACAATACCATTTCTTCAAAATGCAAAAAACAACACTTTCTGCCCTGTGGCGGGTAAATATTAAGTTAAAAATATGCCGCTTTTGCTGGGATATAGTACATTTTCTGGGCATTCTGAAAACATGCACAATTGAAAATTGACAATTTTTGATTTATGACGTTCTTGAAAGGAGTGAGCGATATGTGAGGTTAAAAAAGGGATAAACGGTTTGTTGATAAAGGATTTGCGCAATATGGGTAATTAAATAAATAAATACAAGTATATGCACTCATCCCAGTAATTACTGGTTAATACTCATTATTAAGTGTTTTGTAAAGTACTGCAGGATGAGGCAGATAAGTGTAATACCGGTTTACCTCACTGTACCCGATTCGCATAAATATTTAATTTATGTTAATATTAATGATGCCGTAAAGCAATTAAAGGCTTAAAATTATGGATTTGTCCATTGAAACAGGGTTGTGCGAATACAAATATACGAATAAAAATACAATTTTACCAATATATACAAATAAGTAATTAATTTAATTTAAGATAATTTTCCATATTATTTTTTGACATCTCATCAAAGATGAAGAAGAATATGGAAGTACGGGCATTTGTGGGGCTGACGACTGTCATAGGCTGGTTTAAGTGATCACCTTACACACGTGTAACATTCACCACACTACTCAAATTCTTGGAAGCTCGATATATATGAACTAATTTTGAAACATTGTTCTTGAATCACTAGAACTTCACTAGAGACATCTATTGGTGAGATGAAAAGAAGCTTTTTTATTGAGCAGAAACTCTTATATTAGTATGTGAGGTCCGAATCCTGGATTATAATCACATACATGAGAAACGCCAGGAAATATTTTCATTTTTATTATTTATGCTTATAATTTGACCAGATAATTTATTTACCACATGTTGAGTGTGTCCAAATACCTTGAAAGAAATGTCTTCATCTTCGATGAGATGTAAAAAAAATAATATAAAAAATAACTCCTATAATTGGAAATAATCCAGATTTGTGAACAAGTATTTGGACACACTCAAAATGTAGTAAGATAATTTTATTGAGAATATATATTGGAATTTTATTTTATTTTAGGATTTGCATATGTAGAAAAAATATATATGAAATATATGTATTAGCTATTGAAAGGTAAGGAATTTAAAAAAATCTCTCGATTTGTGACCTCTACGGTGGTCGCCGGGCGAATGAAGCGACTTAAGAAATGCTGGGCCTTAATGTTTCTTTTAAACAGGATAATCACTAGGTCAAAACAATATTTGGTAAAATTCTACATACTCGTAGATAAAATTTTACACGATGCATCAAGATAATAAAATAAAAATAAATGTCCATCCCTGATTCTCAGGATAAGTAAGTGTTTTAAGTTACACCAATAAATAATAATACGGGTATTGGCTACTCATTTGCTCGGGCTAATAGGATTCCCCGACATCCATTTGATTTATGCAGATATACAGGCAGATATCAATGGAATTACGGATCAACTTAACGATTCGTGATAGAACTTCAATTAATTAAAATTGTGTTGCTCAAATTAGTTAACAAATTATAATTTGTAATCTTCTTCATGTTCGTTACTAATTGAATTAATTTCCCATAAGATCTCAGTGGGATTAATTAAATATTTGTGTTATTTTTTACGCTAGCAATGTTTTTAATTTGATAAATGTGTGATTATCATGAGATTACACATGAGGTACACATCTCACATCGTATTCTATAAAGCGAGTAATGTAAACACAGCACACACACACACACACACACACACACACACACACACACACACACACACACACACACACACACGCGCCCACACATATATATATATATATACACACGCACACACACACACACAGAGAACGCCCTTTTAATTTGTTTGATCTCACACTGTTAGTGATTATTTTATGAAAAAAGAATTCTCCTTAGTAGGGAAACCCAGATTTGTGAATAAGGATTTGAACTCACCCAAAATGTGGTCAGTAAAATAACTGGTCTGATTATAAGTTTCATAGAAAATTTAAATCGTGTTTTCAGGTCTCAATGTGTAAAATAACTCGGAGACCCTGTAAAAACCCAGACTTCCATATTCTTCTTCGTCTATATTGATATGTCAAAATGTAAAAAAAGTTAAGAAACCCAGATTTGTGGATTTGTACACAACCTAAATGTTGTGAATAAAATAACTGATAAACTGAATAACTGACAACTTTCATAAAAACATAAAATCATGTTTTCACTTGTTAGTACAATATGTGAAATAATTTGGATACTATATATCTCAGACAACAATAAAATAATATAAATATAAAATCTATTATGAGATGTAAAAAAAGCCGACAAACCCAGAATTATGAACAAGCATTTGAACCCAAAATGTTGTGAACAAATTTGCTATCGTACCATTTCCATACAATAATTCATACTTGATTGGCCTTGTATTAACCAAATTGATTAGCTGGAATGTAACATATCCTGGGTATACTGGTAAAAATCGTTAACTCTAATATCCCTGTTTGAATAATACCAGTTCTTTAAAGCTTTTAGCGTGCATAAAATACCCGCTATTATATAAATACACTTAAATTTTAACTTACTTTTAAAACCACATAAATATGACATTTCAAACTACCTTTGCCACTTTATAGAGCGTTGAAAACTTTATAATATGCATCATTAAGTAATTTTTTAAAATATTTTCGAGTTAACGTTTTTGGCAGTATACCCACGATATAATATTAGTTCGTGCTATTTTTTCTGGGCATACGATTTTCACGCTTTGTTAAACATCATTCAATTATTCGACTAAGCATGTATTTTCCTGCAATAAATAACTCGCTTTATTCGGGTGCCCGATGGATCGCAATAGGTGCCAGGTGCCGTCACGGGCAATTAATCGTAAATTAATATAAAACCATTGATTAAACCATAAATTCCTACGGTGATTTACACCGCGGCTGACCTCTGAACTCTGCGCAGTACACTTTTGCGAGATAATGAGAAAAAAACTTGTAAATTGGGTTATACAATACAGGTGGTCCACGGGTCAATTTGTAGTCGGTACGTACACTGAATACATCCGACTGTTTAGTATTGATTTATGAAAACTGTGAATGATTAATGAAAATTATGGTACATTCCTGTATTTTAACATCTTAAATAATAATAATAAATTTGGATAATTTATACAGCACCATTTTCGTAAAATACTACCTCAAAGGCGCTTCACTGTGATAGAATATTCTTTTTTCTCATATATATATATTATATATATTTATATATATGTATATATATATATATATATATATATATATATATATATATATATATATATATATATATATATATCTCTACTATGATATACAATAATTATTTTGTTATACAATACAATATTTGAATATCAGAATCAATATAGACACTACAACATTTAAGTGATCCCTAGATACAATACAATAGAGCCAATCAAGATTTTCCAAACTGTTCATTTATTTATCTTGTTATTTTTGTCATATTTGCTAAGTAAGACAATCGAAGGGCTAATCCACCTTTCCCTCGTGTTATTAACGACCAAGATAACACTGTTTCTATACTGTGCAATTCCTTATGCGCCATCGGGTGTAGATTAGAGCTAGAAGAAGAATCTCGTGTGTAAAAAAAGTAACATTTCGACGTCTTTGTATGAGTTATTTCATTTTTTAAAAATAGTTTCCAGACACTAAGCATCATCTGGAATAGAAAAATGACGAAAAATTAATCGGTTAAACAGATTTTACGATTGCTAAAACTTCTTTTTATAATGCTTTTTTAGCGCTCTAAAATGCGCTCCAAGAACATATTTCCCTGGTTTAACATTCTGATCTACACTTCAATTCATATGTAGACATTCTTATTTGATACCATCGTCGTGTCCGTATGGCACCGTGAAAGGTCGTCACGTTATTGTAATATTTATCAAACGATGTATAAAGAAACAACAATAAAAAACACTCACTCAGTTCATATCCGTTCCCTATAAAGAGCATATTATAAATATGTTTCCGCAAACTGACTCTGAGATCTTCTGTCGGCTGCCAACTCCTTTGCGTCCTCCCTAGTCAAATCGGCTTTGAAAAAATTGCTTTGCAAGAGCAGATCTGTCATGAAGCCTAGATGCTTCTGTATCAGATCTGGGCATGCTGTGGGACAGCTTTCAATATAGTCAAGTCCGCTTCCCAAAGTGCAGACGAGAGCTGCCCATGTATTGTCAGCAGTGGATGTCCTGGGTGGCGGGATTCTGGTGCCTTGTAAAAGAAGCTAGCTAGGGCTATTGGGAGGTATGCTAAGTACATGGGCTAGCCAACTTATTCGCTTGTTCTTGACGACAGTTGTGACCATGGGTTTCTGCGTCCTACGCCTTATTTCCTCGTTCCTCACAAATTCATACCACAGCTTGCCATAAATTAATCGTAGACATTTATTCTCAAAGTTCTTAGTAAAAAGAAAAAAATTAAAAAGATGGGTGTAGAATATATTGGATTTAGCACACCATTCAATGGGAATGAGCTGAAGGTTATCAAAAAATCTTGACTTTTTCCTTCACTTCTGCATCAGTGATATGCATTTTAATACTTGTTAGACTGATAGAAACATTGTTAATTTTATCGATAGTTGCCAGGATACTTTAGATCTTTTATATTTTAGTACTTTTTCATCTCCTTCAAACCCTCATTCGCACCCGATGGTGTATAGGGCACTGCATCATATAAACGCAGTTATATCTTGATCGTTAACAAATTAAGGAAAGATGATCAGCCCTCCGCTTCAGGTACCAGTCCAGGGTAGTATGAATAAATATTAGAGTGAAAAATCACATATTTATTTCACACCCCCTCCCTGGGAATCGAACGCGGGACCTCTAGTACGGTAGCCGAGCGTGCTGAACATTACGATACAAGTAGGAATTTTAGTACGTCCAAAATCTCTTTCTTCTCAACGTTATCGGTTGAGTAAAAATCTAAAAGGGTTGAATTTTAATGCTTGAAATACTCGTAGTTTGTTCGTTTTTTTTTCTTGAATATAAAATTGTGGGAATGGAAATAAAAAATCATTTCTAGCAATGTTATCTCAACACAGATGCACGTTTGCATACAAAATGTTAATTTAAACAAAAATGCGTCGAATTTGGACTTGTGGATATACCATATCTCAAATCACGAATCTGTATTTATTATTGTTGCTTTCGTGCCCCATGATTAACATAATGTTTTGGCCATATTTAAGGTTTCAGACACGTATAAGTCAAAGTTTCTACCCGTATAAAGTTTTATTTTTCTTCTGCTAGAACTATCATGATTGGAGTATTGTGTTGACCAAAACATATTTTTTGTGAATTTTAATATACTTTATAGCATAAAGTCTTCTTCTAGCACCAAAGCAGTTCATATCAATCTTTTTACTAAAAAAATATATGTTCAAATATTATTTAAATAATCATTACAATACCACATTTTATCATTTTCACGATAAATATAAATATACATTGTAACTACGTAAGCGCAAAACATTGTTTCATCAAAATTTGAAAAAAAATCGTGAAAAAAGGAACGCCGTTCCACCGCATTACATGTGTTTTCGAACACCCTTCTTAAAACGAAATTGATCAATTGATTCGGCAGTCACTTTGTGGTAAAATCTATCATTTTTTAACTAATGTTTTACTTAGTAAATACCGCTATTTCTTTAAACCTACTGTGAAACGTGTTTTGATGCATTCCGCATCATTTTCAAACACCGCATTACGCTAATGAAATTGATCAATAGATTCGGCAGTCACTTTGTGGTAAAATCTATCCTTTTTTAATTAATATTTTACTTAGTAAATACCACTATTTCTTAAAATCTACTGTGACACGTGTTTCGATGCATTCCGCGTCATTTTCAAACACCGTAATGCGGTGTTTGAAAATGACGCGGAATGCATCGAAACACGTGTCACAGTAGATTTTAAGAAATAGTTGTATTTACTAAGTAAAACATTAATTAAAAATGAAATTGATCCTTAGTCATAATAATTAAAAAATGATATCAGCGAATCAAATCTGATCTATTCCATATCGGGTTTAAGCCATTTCAGTGCAAAGCCGTAAGTCGAATCGACACCCACCACAATAATACATTACTGATTCATTATATCTGTAAATATAGGTTTAGTGAAATGAAATTGGGTGCTAAAAGGCATGTGTCCTTATCGAGATAGATCTGATGGGAGAAACCATGGAAATGAGTACGTGCGGAGGAAGGTGGGAGGAGTGGAAATACTATTTGTCAATTCTATTATTTAGTTGTGGCACGTTCAGGTGATATCACTTGCTACCGCCCTGTTATTACGCCTTTGTGTTCTGTACCAGCTTACAGATTACCTACGAGTGATATGACGTCTCTGACCAGAGGCGGTGCAGTAAAAATAACATATGAATTTTAAAAAAATAAAGACAGTTTTGATATTGATTACATGGGTATGGATTTGTATTTAGGAATATCTTATTCATTCAAACCCTTATCCGAACCCCAATGGTGCATAGGGCACTGCATCATATAAACGCAGTGTCATCTTGATCGTTAACACATGAAGGAAAGGTGATCAGCCCTGCGCTTCCGGTACCAGTCCAAGGTAATATTGAATAAATATAAGAGTGAAAAAATCACTTATATTTATTTTACCCCTCCTGGGAATCGAACTCGGGACCTCCAGTACGGTAACCGAGCGTGCTGACCATAACACTACGGAGGCGGACAAAATTTATTTAGCTGTAGAAAAATATTTATTTTCATACTGTAAAAATGTATTTGATGAGACCTGCTTACAAACTTTTCAATCAGAATACGCTTATAACATAATAATATGTGTACAATAGATATTTTTAATAAGAGTAATTAATAAGTCACTAATATACTCTTATATTTATTTAATATTACCCTGGACTGGTCCCTGCGGCGCAGGAGCGATCACCTTGCCTTCATGTGAGTAGAGATCAAGATAACACTGCGTCAATGCGATGCAGTGCCCTATATACCATTGGGTGCAGATAAGGGTCAGAAGAAGAAGAAGATATTATTAATAATCTTTTAATCTGACAAATAAACAATATCATTCTGTATACATTTCCATTTGGTATTTTTTTTTAGAAACCTGAATTAATAATTTGGCATCATATATTACTACGTCATGTCTGATGTGCATTTTTTTGTAGTTAGTACCAGTGACATTTCTTTATATGCCCTTTGTTTCCTTGACTATTACCATATAAATAGCACCGAGTATCTCGTGTCTCTTTTTCAAAAATACATTTGATCCTTATAAATATATGTTGCGATGCCCTCATTGCGAAGTAATTTTTTAAACATTTTTTTACCATACTGTTTATTAACAAAACATGTATTTTAAAAATTATTATAAATTTTTTTTAATCCACTGAATTTTAGTTAGTTTTCTGTAAAATAACCTAAAAAGTATTGGACGATACGCCTCTGTTTTTCATATTTAGCCGTTGGCAAAATATTTTAAGTTTATTCATCAACAATTTATGAAATGTCTTCATTCACGACTTTGAATTAGTTTGTGAGAGAGCCCTTGAAGTGATTATTAAAATTTACATATCTATATTATAATCATAAACCCACATACATTTTTACATGTGTTGCATAATATTTACTTATTAATTCATCGGAATAAAAGGCGGGGCGTTGCAAATCTGCATGTAAAATATGTTACGGGCAAAACCAATTTTTCGGTACAAAAAATGAGGGTGGGTGGTGAGAAAGTTTTGGGAAATTGAGATTAGACCAGATGCCAGGTTGCAATTATGTAGGTGTCCGTGTTAATCATGTTTATCGTGTTTATTTATTCAAAGGTAAAGGACCGACCAATTGCAATCGTTTATTTACATCAAACGTGCTGCTTATTTTTGAAGAGTAATTGCCACAGAACCAAGAACAAAATTACGTGACTCACTTTAGGAATTAACATATGGGGCTTATTTACGGCAGGTAATAATCAAAACGTAATAATTTTTTTTTTTTAAATATTGATCTTATTTAACTATCAATTATCGATTTGCAAGGTAAATTAGAATCTATTTTGCATGCTGTGTATTTATTTCGTAAACTCAAAATTAAGCTTCATTCGACCATCAGACGAAGGTTTTATAAGGATTCAGATAAACAATAAAATAAATAAATAAAAGAACTTCTAAGAGCCTTAAAATATCATACATTTGTCGAATATCATGATTTAAATATCTCTTGCTGTAGAATTTTTTACCATTACTTTATTTATTAAAGGGGATACAACACAACACAGAATTCAGTTACCGGCCGACCGCCGTAGAGGTAACACGTCTTTCCACGTCCGATTTTTGTAAAATAATGTATATTGTTTTTTTTTGTTATTTACAGTATAAGTATCTAGATTTTTTTTTTAACTCCTAACTTTCAATAAATCTTTTTTCAAAATTATATAATTATTGCGAAGAAAAACTTATTTTTTCAATGTAAAAACGTTGTTTTGAGAAAAAATCAAATTCGTGAAATGTTACCTGGATTTAGAGAAAATTAGGTTGCAACTTAACGAATACTGGGCCTTAAAGTGACAACAACTTTATGACGACATAAGTAATGACATCTCTAGATTCTAAATCGTATATAACCTACGGTATTTCATATATTCCATATGTTACAACTATGATAATTTGATGGAGTTGTCTCAGATAAACGATTTTTTGTAATAAATAATAACCCACTTCAATAATAATAAAACGCTTACCACACGAAAACACTCATCACATTTACATAAAACATTACATCAATCGGCAGAGTATTATTTTATTGTGTGTGTGATTGGGTATTACATCGTATTGAGTACCTACTCGTACTATAAAATTACAATTATATAATTAAATTATTGAGTAAAAACCGGAAAAAACGCCTTTATATTGGCTCATTGAGCTTATTAGGGCCGCACAGGATTTTTAAGCATCTCCCAAAGGGTGCTAAGGCGCACGTCATACTATTGTATTTCAGTTCATGAATTTTAAGCTTACGAAAAAAATACATAGTATGCAAATTGGATTCTAATTTACCTTTCAAATCGATAATTGATAAGATCGATATTTAACAAAAAAATGTATTGAAAAAATGTATGAAAAATGTATTACCTGCCGTAAATAAGCACCATACGTTCATTCCTAAAGTGAGTCACGTAATTTTGTCCTTAGTTCTGTGGCAATTACTCTTCAAAAATAAGCAGCACGTTTGATGTAAATAAACGATTGCAATTGGTCGGTCCTTAAGCTTCATGCTTCATATAAAATCTTATCGCAATGACGTCATCTAGCCGCAGGGTGAGCCGCGCTCTTAACCATGAAAAAGAAGAAGAAAAAAAACACCTTGGGTGAGTATGTCATAATTATGGAATGGTTTCTTATTCATTAAAGAGAATAATATTTGATATTATATTTATTCCATTATGGGTACTAATTCGAATCGTGACTACTCTTAAAATATTTTAATTTAACAAATACAATACAATAATTTAAATCATATTAATTTAATTCGTCACGTACGCCTACTCGAGCATTTATCATAATTATTAAATTCATAGTTTATTATTTAAAATAAACGAAGAAGTCCATTCGTATGACCTTAAACGTAAATATGTTTCCTAAAATCGATCTAGTACCTACTTACCAACGTTATACCAAGTTTAAATCATTTATGTACTCGCAAACAAACAATATTTTCATAACATTTTGAGTGTGTCCAAGTACTTGTTCAAAAAACCGGAGTTATTTAACATTTTTGATATCTAAACATAGATGACGAAGAAAATAGAAGTCTGGGTATATTATAAATCCAGTCATAGATGGCTGTTGTAAACTCAATCATGGAACGTCATGAGATTGATCATTTACGAGTATGTATGACTTCCAATGTTAAGAATAAAGCATAGTGTGGTTGTCAATCATGGGTACAATGGTGAATGTTACACGTTTGTTACAAGTGTTCACGAATCAACCTGTGACAGATCGTAAGCCCTGTAAATACCCAGGCTTTCATAATCTTCTTCACCCATATTGAGATGTCATTAAAGTGTATGTATAACTCCTAAATGGGGAAAAAAAAAATTTTGTATTCAAACTCACTCCAAAAAATTGTGAGCTTTTTTCCAAAAAGACCAAATTTTCATGATTAAAATAACATCATGTAATGGCTCAAAAACAATAATTTATATAGACACTCAAAATTGACTGCGAAACCCCACTGCTAAATTATAAACGTCTTGTTTCCTTTAAATTAAAACAATTTAGTATTTTTTACATTTCCTGAGGATTTCACCTAAATTTCAAAATATGTTTTAATATTTTGAGCTTTTCAAGGGTTTGTTTAGAAGCATCACAGCTTGATTTGGAATGAATTCCAGCATTTCTCTGTTATTGTATCCCATCCGTGGTTTTATGATTAGGTATCACTGCTGGGTCAACAATATATTACCATATATCAGGTAGATATGAAACCTGATTGAGAATGCATTTATTTCCTGGATAGATTATAATCGTCTGGGGTCCGTAGCGTATAATACACTAAAATAGAAGTAATGCTAACGCGTTAACACAATTATTACTATCAAAATACACGGCAGGCAAGTCAAACTGCCATGAAAATATTATAAATGTGATAAAATCATTTTATGCAGGTTAGTACGAATAATACGTTATTTAAATATTCATATTTACAACTGAACTACGTAGATGTGTAGCACACTTTGTTATGATAACTACACGTTTTTCACTTCAAATTTAACGTTTTACGAACCAAATTTGTTGCCTTATAAATCAAATTGGACCTTATGTTGCATTTTATAAAACAGTTTGATTTAAAAAATATATATTCATATTAGTACTACATATTCCGTCAGTAATATATACCTACCCACATCTTTGATTCTAAAGACTAGCGAGTGCGTTAGTCGTAAAGTTGGCAATCCTGCGCGGCGCGCTGTCATTGTCATGCAGCAACCATTAATTCTTTGGATCTTCTTCTTCTTCTAAGGATCTTCCTCGAAAGACATCTAGAGGAAGACCCTCTAGATGTCTTTCGAGGACGATCCTTCGCGATTCCTTGGTTCACAATTTGATAATGTTCTCTGCGTCTTATGTGCCCATACCATCTAAATTACCTTTCCTCTACCTTACTATTGATGTCTGTTACACCCAGGGTTTCACGAATGCGTGAACTTTTTTATTTTGTCTTAAGGGACACTTCGATTCGACACACTCTAAGGGACAATTCGATGCCGAACTAAAATATGGGTTTAGCAACTCTCTTCTTAATTCATCCTAAATATAACGCATTCTTGACGCAGTGCTTCGACTGCTTGAGTCTTGAATTATTTTTATAAAATTCTTCTTCCTTCTTCTAACCTTTATCCGCATCCAATGGTGCATAGGGCACTGTATCGCATTAACGCAGTGTTATCTTGGTGGATACTTACATGACGGCAAGGTGATCACTCCTGCACTTCAGGGACCAGTCCAAGGTCACTATCACAAAATCACTAGTATTTATTTTCAACCCCTCATCGAACTCGGGACCTCCACCACCGTAGCTAAGCGCGCTAACCACGCACCACGAAGGCAGACTTATAAAATTACGCAAAAATATACATATATCTAATAAAATCTAATGTAACATAAAAAATGTATGTCAAAATAACGATACATTTTACAAAATGAATATTGATGAAATACGGTACCTACATATTTGCATTTTTTGTAGAATCTATACGTTGTTAGATCCCAAGTAAATTGTATTTGTCTTGTTGAAGGCAGTCCCTTCCCAGCCCTTGTAAATACCAATATAAGTGTAGGTAGATGGTAATATTAATATGTATGGATCTCCAGTCTGTACTCGATACCCATGCCACGGCATGCTCTCCTGGTGGTCGGAATCGTAATAATAAATGGATTTACGATCGACTTTTCGTGAGCGGCACTACACTTTGGTAACGAGAAAATATAAATATTATTCTCAAACATCGGAATCTTACGTTGTTAAATACGACAATTTTAATTTGTTCCGATTGAAGCATAAATGTGCGTCAAAACGATGTATGAGAGATGTTCGAATGGTGATAAAATGAAATAATGCTGATGACCGTCATGGGCTGGTTTAAGTGATCAATTTACACACGTGTAACATTCACCAATTCTACCCATTATTGACAACCACACTACTCAAATTCTTGGAAGTTCTATATATATGAACCAATTTTGAAACATTGTTCTTGAATTAATAGAACTTCAAGAACTGTGTTTTCAAGTTACATTTTACATGTAAAAAAAGTTTTATAATATAAGACTCAAAATACTCCTGTAGCTCTGTAAAATAAAGAAACGACACACAAACGAGTCAGCACTGACTTGCCTTGTGTTGCGCCTAACAATGACCAAACGATATCAATTTTGATATGAAACCTTGTCCCAAGTGCAACGTATATTAAAATAAAATCGATACGATAGGCTCAAGGTTAAGTCGGGCTCAAGGTTAATCTAAATGCCCAGCCCCGTAAATGCCCAAACTTACATATACTTCTTCATCTTTGATGAGATGTCAAAAAATAATATGAAATTAACTCCTGTAATTGGAGATAATCCAGATTTTGTGAACAAGTATTTGGACACACTCAAAATGTTGTGAAAGAATGCAATTGCATTTATTCATTCGATTAATATTTTTGATTTAAGCTTTACTTGGTAAATACCACTATTTCTTGAAATGTATTGTGATAGGTGTTTGATGTATTCCACATATGCATTTTCTAAACACGTGTCACCGAAGATTTTAAGAAAAAGTGGTATTTCCCAAGTGAGACTTGAAATAATGCAAGGCTTTTTTAAGCATTATCGATGAACTTAAGGAACGTGTGTTGAAATGGTTTGGGCACGTGAATCGAATGAGTGAAGAAAGAATAAATTTATGAGGCGAATCTTGTTGGTAATAGAAGCAAAGGAAGACCGAGGAAAACTTGGTCTGATCAAGTATTTCACAAACTTGAATGTGGTCAGGTCAGGAGTCAGCGGGTATGTAAGAGGAGATTCATGAATGTGGAATAGGCGAAGATTGTTCGCATAGACAGATCGGTGTGGCGTTCTAATTCTCTCTGCCTACCCCTGCGGAAAAACGGTGTAATGCTAAAGTTTTATTTTTAAACTATGATGACGTTGCGTTGCATTTAAAGGGTGTACTCTCAAATATACAAAGTCAGTACGCGAACGGTTGCGTGAGAAGCCACACGCGTTGTCCTGGCACATTTATTTTAAAATATACGAGTATATTGGAATTTGGCAAATGAATATTTTTTAAGCATATTTACTCCTTACTTTTCGATAGTTCTTTTCTTTTCAAAAACATATATTAATTTCAAAGAAAAGCTTTTTTTTCGATACAAAAACGGCTTTTAAGCGAAAAATGCGATTACGTTAAATGTTACCTGGGTTTAAAGAAAATTAGTTACAGGCGATTGATTATCCCGACTTAAGCCGCTTGTGCACTACACGGAATTTTACCGTCCGGCAGTCCGGTTTTGAAAAATGAAAGCAAGTACGATAGTTTAGCGTGATCGAATTTACGCGCAACGTGTTCACGCACCGATCAAGAGCACCGATCTGAAGAAAGATGGACAAGTCAATCCAAGCCAATCATCCGTTTTATATGTTAAATGACGTGCCGGACGGTAAAATTACGTGTAATTCCGTGTAGTGCACAAACGCCCTTAATGTATAGCGCTGTAATACTCATAATACTCATATGATAATGTTTTAACTTCTCTTTTTTATTATTATTTAGATGTATAAAAATGTGAGTTAAAGGTGAGGACGGCAGTTTTGAAATACCATGGTAAGTGAACGGTACCCAATTCCAGATCATTACAACGTTCTTCACTATCACCATTTATCACAGATGCACCATCAGTGTAATGTTATAGCAAGGCACAGTTTTTCAACTTTAGTATTTTTTTCCAAATTCATATAACATACGTAAAGGTTCTAACCAAAACGTTACATTTCTTTTTTTAATTAACGTTTTACTTAGTAAATAACATTATTTCTTAAAATCTACTTTCGATGCATTCCGCATCATTTTCGAACGCGGTATGTGAAGCTAATTCAAAATTTTAGAGTTGGGACGTTGAAGGTTGAAGAGGGGGTAGTAGCTGTTTCTTATGTTTATTTATTTATTTAATTTTTATTTTTTATTTTTATTTCTTATCAGTGGGAATGTAGACAATAGTCATTGTCATATTGTTAATTATGTTACGTTACATTTCTATTATAAATGATTTTAAGTAATCAGGAAATCTTGCTTGTGAAATTATTAAGTTTGGTGCGATTTAATGATTCCATATTGGTTTAATACAGGATTGGTCACGTTTTGTCGTAACATTATTAAGATTTCGATAGAATACAGTAAACAGAACAGATTTGCATTTAAATGATTTTTTGTGCAACTTTCTGGTGAGGACCTCCACATATATAGACCAGTAACTAACAGTATTTTTCAGAGTTACACCTATTATCGTGTGTCGCGTACGCATTTTTTATCGACGATAGCAAAAAGTACATAGCAATTATACAGATTTTCTACTTTCTTCTAATTTACTATGCAACTTCCATATACCGTCGCTCCCTTGACTAGCCGTCATAACTGATTTGTGAGTTATTTCAGTCAGGAACTGTTTTATTTAGATTTTCTAAGCATGCATGGGTTCACTTTGTTTCACATTTGTAAAGGGTGTTTTGTTAGAGGTATGCAAATTCTAATTTCTCGCAATAAATTGATGGTGGCACCCGCCGTGTGGCATGTTGCGCCATCTTGTTAAAACCACAGCTATGTCACATCAATGCCATTCAACCGAGATGTGAAGAAGCCAGTAATGATGGTTTTGTGGCACTCTTCATGAATTGTAACATTCTGGCCGGCATCGCATTTAAAAAATATATATTCCACCTGCCTATAAAGCACACCAAACACTGACTTTTAATGGATGTAAGGGCGTCTCGACAGAGGCTTCTAGGCTTTCTCTACTTCAAATTTAGCAATTCTGCTTATTGACATAGCCATTTAACCAAAAATGTGCCTCATTTCATCAGTGAACATTTTTTTTGAAACAGAGGAGCTGAATATTGTTTTCGACCCATTCACTGAACCTACGACGCGCATAATGGTCATTCAGTCTATTCATGGTGAAATGGCAAAACGTACTGACTACAAATCAACTGTTTACTGTCAAATTGGCAGTCTGTAGAAACAATGTTGTCAGTATAAAAATCAAACCTCTAAAAAAATACGCAATATTTTTTACCTTTTAACAGATTTGTTTTCGACAGTGTTTTCAAAAATAATTGTTAATGGTCATTTAGTCTATTCATGTTGAAATGGCAAAACGTACTGACTGCAAATCAACTACCAACTGTAAAATTGACAGTCTGTATAAACAATATTGCCATTTTAAAAATCAAACCTGTAAAAAAATACCTTATATTTTTCACCGTTCAACAGATTCTACTGTTTAAAAAAAATTATTAAATTAAAATAAAAATTTAACCGACTTTTTATTATACAGTAGTTGTACCCGGCCACGCTTTGCAGTGGTTTAGTCTGGTTGATCGAAAAGAAAGATAAAATAAAGCGTTATAAGACAGAAGTCTCTATTAATCGAATGCAGACGTTGGAAAATCTTTTTCTTCTTCTAACCCTTATCCGCACCCCAATGGTGCATGGGGCACTGCATCGTATAAAAGCAGTGTTATCTTGATCATTAAATACACGAAGGAAAACTGATCAGCCTTCCGCTTCAGGTACCAGTCCAGGGTCATATTAAATAAATATTAGACTGAAAAAGCACTAATATTTACTTTGACCCTCTCGGGAATCGAATCCGGGACCTCCAACATGGTAGCCTAGCGCGCTAACCACTACACTATGGAGGTGGAAAATCTAAATCGTATAAACTTATCTGGATAAACTGATTTAATATACTGTGCTACGAGTGTATTATTATTTTTTGTCAGCCGCGACAATCGGCCCTCATCAATAATCTCACCTTGACTTGCGGTACTTCGAGCGGGCGAAGAAATTGTGTGATGAATGGCGCCTTTGTAGAATATAACTGCTTTGCTCCATCAAAATGGAAGTCTTGCATAACGTCATTGTCGGTTCCTCCTGTGGTATCATTTATATGTAAATCCACATGCGTTTTCAACATACGAGCATTTCGTTTAATTATTTTAATCTACTTACATATTTTATTCTTCTTCAAACC
Organism: Brachycentrus maculatus; assembly: GCF_059751285.1. Classification (NCBI taxonomy): domain Eukaryota; kingdom Metazoa; phylum Arthropoda; class Insecta; order Trichoptera; family Brachycentridae; genus Brachycentrus; species Brachycentrus maculatus. The sequence continues at coordinate 1,781,069 of NW_028280858.1, forward strand.
CTTATCTGCACCCGATGGTATATAAAGCACTGCATCATATGCACAAAGTGTTATCTTGATCGTTAACATATGAAGTCAAGGTGATCACTCCTGCGCTTCAGGGACCAGTCTAAGGTCATATTTTATAAATATTAGACTAAAAAATTATACACGTGAAGTGAAGTACACGGCCTAAGTCAAAAACACGTCAAAAAGAATATAAATTAAAAAAAAGAGAAATGTATGTGTTTTTTTAATTTACACAAATATTTCAATTTCATACTATTTCTGTGAGCCTAAGCGGCTCATTATTAGAAATAGGTATCAAATTGTGGTAGAGTGGTTTCGAACCGAGAAACTCTGACTCACGAGTCCGCGACACTAACCACGGGACCACAACCCGACATTTACTTAGTTATACCATATCCGCTCCCTATGTGGAGCATATGGAGTCCATAAACTGTCTCCACGCTTTTCTGTCGGCTGCCAGCTCCTTTGCGTCCTACCAAGTCAGATCCGCGTCCAGAAGTTATTGTCAGCAGTAGTCGTCCTGGGCGGCGCGAACCTGATGCCTTGTAAAAGAGGCAAGCTTGATTAAGGCTCTCGGGAGGCATGCGGAGTACATGGCCAAATCAATGGAATCGCCTTTTCTTGACAACAGTTGTGACCAATATTTGCTGCGTCCTACGCCTTATCTCTTCATTCCTCACAAGTCAAACCACCGCACGTCACAGACACCTCTTTTCAAAAGTAAGTACACGGCTGCTCTGGGCCCTTGTTAGGTGCCATGTTTCACAGCCTTATAAGAGAATAGGAGCAATGCAGTAAAATCATAATTTTCTTTCAGTGCTTCGGTACTTACTTACCTGCTCAGTAAAAAGAGGTTTCAAATTCGAAATGGACATTTTAAAATCAGGTACGCGTTTAGGAAACACACAATTTACATTAATGCAGTAGTCTGAACATTTTTATTAAAGGTTCTAATACATTCCAGAACGGCATACATTAGAGTTATCAGGAGAGACGTTAGGTTATCACGCGGTGTGTCGACTTTGCATTTTAAATTAATCTGATTGGTCATTTAGAGGCTAATGTGACAGATGTGTGTTTTCCTCGAATTTATGGAATAAATTTAGACACAAATCAAACAAGTTTTACCGTTATCAACTCTTGCTTTGTTGATAAACAACCAAAATATCAATGAAATTTAATACAAATATATATTTTTAAAAATAAATTATTTTATGCAAAAGGTTAGCTAACAAATATGGAAGAAAAAATACAACAGCAGAGAAATATTTAACCAATTATCTGAATTATGGAATCCTATAACCACTCTCTCGTTTGATTCTCCTCTCCTTTTCCTTCCTGCATATTTCATTTAAAAAAAAAATACCACACCCTTACCTTTTTACTACCATCCTCACTCACACACACACACACACACACACACACACACACACACACACACACACACACACACACACACACACACACACATTTTTTTTTTAGATGGGAATTGCATTTATTATTTACCTTGCTTATTATGTACAAGGTTTATAGATCATTTAGTGGATTTTTGTTTCTTCTAGCTAATTAAATATGTTTTTGTTTGAATTTGTGTTGGGAACAGGAGGGATCATCTAGTGTGGGTCAAATAGGAACTTCTCTGCATTTGCTCATTGCTGGGAGGAAACCACGTAAAACTCCTCAGGAGAAGGCGGACTGTTGACTGTCATCAGCAGACCTTCCGTTCCACTAGAAGAGGGTTCGGCATTTTGTGTCCTTCTTTGGTTTATGTAACCAATGTCCTTCACTATTTTTATCATGTATGATACTACCTCTCGTGACAGTTCCTTATGAACTATCACGGATTCGATATTGGATAGATCCTCGCCCAGGCTCCTGCAACGCGCCTCCAGCTGTTGTCTTTTTTTGTGCTGAAGTCTTGAAGCGATGACGAAAGATGCAAAACTATAAATATGATGCAAGATTCCTAGGTATACAAATTGAAAACAAAAAGATATATATTTTTTTTATGTATCAAAACTCGAATGTTGCCACAGTAATTTTATAACCTGACAAATAACTATGAGTATTATTTTTAAATTTGAAATTCTTTGGGTTTTTTTCCTTGAAAATACGCTGTTACTAGATTTATGGCAAACGTATAATTTTAATTAATTTTTTTATCAGTTCATTCCAATCAAAATGCGAGCTTTGCAGTCGTGATTATTAAAAATCCAATCGACAGAAATTAGCAGTACGGTTTTTCCACAACATTTAATGTACGAATTATAACTTAAAACCCTCGTCGAGTGACAAGATACGCGATTTTTATCTGGTCACGCAATATCGTACTTAATAAAGAAATCATGCATATTAAATTACGTTATTAAGAAATTCATCTCAAGTTAATGTATTGGACCGAGAGAAGCTATTGTTTACGACAAAAGATATCGTATCGAATATTTATTGAATGCCTTCCAATGAATAATCGAGATGAACAAATTAACGAAATATTAGGAGTCACGATTTTTTTAAACATAGTTTCAATGGTTTCGAATTTCTGTAATTCTTGAGTAATTTGAACGAGTTTGATTGACATGATCAGTCAAGCACAAAATGAAATCCTACCTTATTTATTTAACAAATATCTACTTGTTAGTATGAAATAATTTTAATTATTTGTAATAATTTTTTTAATTAGTATTTTTTAATTATATTTAGTATTAATTAATTTTTACAATGATTAAAGAAAACACTTGTTTTTTACCACTTGAGTTTTATTATAGACTGCATGTTTCAGAAGTTAAACTTCCATCATTCAGGTCTGTATACTAACTAAAAAATAAAATATAAAATTGTTCTTTGAATAAGGAGAGGGGAAAGTAAGGGGAAGGGGTTAGTCAAGGGGCGGAGTTTAAAACAAAGGAAAAATGGAAAGCAAAGGTGAAGAATTTTGAAACAATATATTATTTAATAAATTATTATTAGAATTTAGGTTTTTTTGGATTTCTAAATTTTCAAATTCTTCACCTTTGCTTTCCATTTTTCTTTTGTTTTCAAACTCAGCCCCTTGACTAACTCCTTCCCCTTACTTTCCCCTCTCCTTATTTATAGAACAATTTTATATTTTATATTCTAGTTATTATACAGACCTGAATGATGGAAGTTTAACTTCTGAAACATGTAGTCTATAATAAAACTCAAGTGGTAAAAAACAAGTGTTTTCTTTAATCATTGTAACATGTCTTACCACAAAGTTGATGCCGAAACAATAAATAAAAAATCATTTTTATTTGACATTATGCGTTTAATGAAAACGGTTATATTAATGTAATTAATATAATATAACTTTTTTTATCGTATTCACAAACCCTGTTAATATTTGACCTTGTAACGAAAAATACATACAAAACAAATACATTAGGCCGATGTATCCTACCCCGATCCAGTAAATCTCCTAAATCTCCTTTTCCTATTAGTTTAAGACACATGGGACTATAAAATTGGTTCGCAATTAGTTTTTCTGCGTACCACTTCAAGTTAGACTCAATCTCGCGTATACCTTATTGCGGGAATGATAAATAAAAAAATCTTTTCAGTTTTCTTTCAAACATTTATTACCATCAAAATAGAGTTCATCGTGTGTAATTGTACAACAGATTTAAAGAAATAGTGCTTTAAAAAGTAAATCTCAAATTAAAATTACAGGTCCCGGGTTCGATTCCCGGGGGGTCAAATAAATATAAGTGATTTTTTCACTGTAATATTAGTTAATATTATCCTGGACTGGTACCTGAAGTGGAGGGCTGATCACATTTTCTTCATATGCTAACGTTCAAGAGAATACTGTGTTTATATGATGCAGTGCCCTATGCACCATCGGGTGCGGATAAGGGTTTGAAGATAAAATATGGAAAGATATTACTGCCTAATCAATCAATGTACAGATCCCATGTGTCCACACAATTCTAACAAACTTTTAAAACATCGATAATAATTGTTATTTATTGATTTCGAGTTTAATTTGTAGAACTCCATTTTAATTTATGTATTTTAAATCAAACACAGATATTTGAGTCTACTGAGTTGTATTTTATTAACAAAAAACACATAAAAAAATAATATTGTGACAATTGTTTCGCCTAGTTATGGTATTTTCAAACGAATGTGAAGGTCAAATGGACTGACGGCCCTTATGTAGCTATACAATTGACAGTTTTAACATGTGCAGCAATAATTTATGGGAAACAATTGTCACAATATGAATTTTTTATTTGTTTTTTGTTGATAAAGTACAACCTAGTAGACTCAAAAATATATGTTTGATTTAAAAATTAATACATAATAATTGTTATGTACAAAACGTAATATAATAAAGGAGACTCATTTATATTGACATTAAAAAATGTGCCTCAATTCCCTGCCGTGTTCCATTTCTGATGCTCCCTCCCTACAAGAATAAAAGTTATGCGATGTTTCTTTTTTTGTGTAACTCGATCATAAATTTAATGAAATTGACTTCTCACCTTTCCCTCGCCTCTAGGCTAGAACCCTATTAGGACTGTGTTGGTTGTTCCGTGTATAATATCTGGTTACTTAGTACATATCTCATGTGCTCACATATAAATCACAACTCGGAACAACTGCGGGTTATTTTGAACAAATACTCGCTCATGCTGTAAATCATTTCTATCATACGGATTTTTATAATTACTCTTTCATTTCTCTGTTATTCGTAATGAATGCATGAATGAACTGAATTCAAATAATTCCCTCAAATAAGGATAAAATACTTTTATTACATCGCTCACTCCTTTAACAACGTCATATATCAAAATTCGTCAATTTTCAGTTGTGCATGTTTTCGGAATGCCCAGAAAATGTACTATATCCCAGCAAAAGCGGCATATTTTTTACTTAATATTTACCCGCTACAGTGCATTTTGCATTTTTAAGAAAAGGTATTGTTTAATAATTTTTTTAAATATACTAAAAATTTTCAAATAGAGAAAAACATTCAGGCTTTTCCTAAAAAGATCTGTTGCACAGTGAAAAGTTCAGTAAGTGTCTTGATATTTATTTTTAGTAAATTTGATTATATTTTTTTACTTTAAAAACGATCTCCTGAAAAATCAAGTTTCTTGATATATGACGTTATTGAAAAGAGTGAGCGATATGACATTTCGTTTACAGTTTTTTTACATTGATATCTCAACATAGATGAAGAAGAATAAGGATTTTTTAAAAGTTTAAGAACTTGGTAAATACCACTATTTCGTAAAATCTGACTTTTACATGGATTTCTTTTTTTCCATGGATTCCGCAAACATTTTCGAAAAAAGATATGTAATACCGCAAAGTGATTCCCGAATCAATCTATGGAATTTTCATGAGGTCGTCACGGATTCCCAGGAGAATAAAAAAATTTGAGTGATTTTTCACTTTAATATATTTTTTTAATATTACCCTAGTGTAGTACCTGAAGCGTAGGGCGGGTCACCTTTTCTACTTGTATTCAACGATCAAGATAACACCGCTTCTATACGATACAGTGTTGTACCATAAGATGTTGTTTGTTAGGGTTTTAGGGCGTTTGTCCACTACACGGGATTTCACCGCACCGTCCGGCAGTCCGGTTTTGAAAAATGAAAACGACTACAACAGTTTAGCGTGATCGAATTTACGCGCAACGTTCACGCACCGATCAAGAGCACCGATCCGAAGAAATATGGACAAAAGAACAAGCCAATCCAAGCCAATCCAAGCAAATCCAAGCCAATCATCGTTTTACGCTATCTGACGTGCCGGACGGTTAAATTCCGTGTAATTCTGTGTAATTCCTTGTAGTGGACAAGCGCCCTTAGTCCACAATACAGGAATTTCCGGGTTTGATTTCCGGTGGGGCCGCAATTTAACAAATTCTATTAGGAGTAAATAAACAGTGTTATAAAAGATGTTGCTATAAATATAAATTAATGTTGCTTCTCTTTTTTCTCATTCAACCTTCATGCCGTGTTAAATAATAATAATTGAGAATATATTAATCATTGTGCAATATTGATTAATGTATGAGAATGTTAATTATTATGTAGTAATAACATTTCAAGTGGTATTCATTATATACTAATAGAAAAATGATACGCTATAATCACTGTACTCACGCAGGAAGTAGACTAAAAATTACATTTGAAAAAAATGAACACATGATCTTTGGTAAATTATACGTAAAGCTACAAAACAATTTATTCCATTTAAGCAAATGTAAGAATTTAATATATTATTAAATAAAAACCAATATTTTTAGCTTTTCCACTTAATTTTTATTTGACCAGCGACCGGGTTTCGTCGTTACCGACATCATCAGACTGGTGGGAGGCTATACAAATTGTTATGTTATATATAAAACAAGGCAGGAGTTGATAAACATGATTGTATCAAATTGTATCAAATCATGGTTATCAACTCCTGCCTTGTTTTATATATAACATAACAATTTGTATAGCCTCCCACCAGTCTGATGATGTCGGTTACGACGAAACCCGGTCGCTGGTCAAATAAAAATAAAGTGGAAAAGCTAAAAATATTGCTTTTAATTTAATAATATATTAAAATGCAATTCCAACACGAAGTGTCAGTAGATAATATAAATCTATTGTAAGAATTTATTTTTATTTATTCTATCAGGCACAGATTATTCGCCATACATAATATTATTGAATTCAGAAATGAAAATTAATTGCTACTGATGTGCGGTCCAAACAATAATTAAAATATTTTTTCAATCTGGTTCTTATAAAAACCGCCCAAAACCGGCAGAAATTCCTAACTGATGGCGCCACAATCAGCTATACTTCCGAACTTATTTTAAGGGAACCAAGACCATTGCATATATGTATAAGATACCTATCTAGAAGTCTGAGCAATCCAGGGCTTACAACTTGGCATTTAGCTATTTTATACACTTGTGTATACGGCTGTCCAAACTTAAAACACAGTAAGGGACATTTTTTTGTAGTAGTTTTTTTTGCATATTTGGACTAAGTAGAATCTACTTAGTCCAAAAATGAAAAAAAAACGTACTACAAAAAAATGTCCCTTACTGTGTTTTGAGTTTGGACAGCCGTATACTTGCGTTACCCATTCTGCCTATTATTGAACATCCAAATTGCATTCTTTTAGAACTTGTATATATGCTTTATAATTACTTCCTACACATGTATACATATATACCTGTATACACATGTATACATGTAGTTAAAATAATACTACTACTACTACTGCCATCACGCCGTTCCCCCGCAGGGGTAGGCAGAAGGGATGTAACGCCACACTCTTCTGTCCTGACATACGCTCCTCGCCTCATTCACGTCCATACATCTAGTCATACATGCTCTCCGATTACGCAGACTTTTGACACCACCAGATTTTAGGTCCTGGGATGCTTAAACTTCCATCTTCACACTTGAAAAAATGATAGATGTTTCATTTCAAGTTGAGACACCTATAATAAATAAATATAAACTAGTATTAGTGGTCAGTAGTATAAGCGGTTTTGTCCGCCTTCGTAGTGTAATGGTCGGCACCCTGGGCTACCGCTTACTGGAGGTCCCGGGTTCGATTCCCAGGGGGGGGGGTCAAATAAACATAAGTGATTTTTCACTACAATATTTATTCAATATTACCCTGGACTGGCTCCTGAAGCGGAGGGTTGATCACCTTTCCTTCATGTGTTAATGATCAAGATAACACTGCGTTTATATGATGCAGTGCCCTATGCACCATCGGGTGCGGATGAGGGTTAAAAAATAAAAATAAAAAGTATTAGTGGTCAAGTTTTGTACCTGTTTAGAACTATTTAGATTAGTGATCAAATGGTACATATTTGTACAAATTCAACATAAAAACTTGACCCCAATTGGGAGGTGATAATGAAGGCAAATAAAGAAGTATAGATAATAGGGTAAGATGAGGAGAAAAGGCAGAGAATCTAATGGAAAGATAATATGATAGGCATATAGGGTTCCAAGTAAATAATATTCCAGGCGTTTCTAGGGTGCCTTAAGAAAGGGTGTATTTTTCACGTAGAGGGGTAATTAATTACCAAGCGTGGATGTTTGGACAGTACGGGAATTACTACAGAATGATTTGTCATTGGCGCAATTTACTGGTATTATTATTTTTTTCTTTATTTGTTTTGAAATCGACGAATGTGAAAACGTTAATAAAGGTAACTCATCTGATTCACATTCCCACACCGTCTCAACATACCTTTCTTAATTTTATCGTTAATGAATGGATCATTATCAGACGGAGGAATATCTAATTTGACATGCTCAATCTATAAAGGATTGTATTAGACTCATGAAGTGTTTATAACAGTCGATATTATCCATATTTTCATTCATCATTTTCTTGTGGAAAATTTGCATTCATAAAAACCTTATTTTCGTAAGTTGGTAATGAATGACGTCACAGAAACGATGGTATTTTAATATTGGTAACATTGCTAAATTATTGGCGGCTCTATTTGTTGATTCTATGGTCCACCCTCCCATCATATTTGTATAGTACAATCGGTAGTGTAGTGGTAAACAAACAATCCACAATACTTCTCTGTAAACCATAGACAATAAACTATATGACGTCATAAAACGTTCGATGACGGAAATTTGATGACGTATGCGAACGCACGTTTTTCGTTTTATTGAAATATCTAAAGTTTAAACCTTAATATCTCCCTAAGTTCTCTACAGATTTCAATAAGAATGTTATCGATAGTCTTGTGATTTTTCATATTAATTCATTAGCCAATAAACCAACATCGTGACTAAAATCTATTCTACAAACGAATTGCTAATTCCATACATTAATATAAAAAATGCACATAATATTCATAAGATATTCATTTAAAGTAATAATGTTTTCTTTTATAAAATATCGCTTGAATTTAACAAATAATCATCAAACGTTGAATTTCAAATGTGAAATAAAAATGACTGTATAATTTATTCGTTATGTTTAAGGAAAACAGGATCCCTAATTTTGTAAGTAAATAAATGTAAATGTTTTGAATTATTAGTACATATCGCTCACTCCTTTCAACAACGTCATGTATCAAAAAACTTGATTTTTCAAGAGATCGTTTTTAAAGTTTAAGAATATAATATAATCATGCCACTTTTTGAACTTTTTACTGTGCAACAAATCTTTTTAGGTAAAACCTGAAGGTTTTTTCTCCATTTGAAATATATTTAGGATATTAAAAAAATAAAATAATAATACCTTTTCTTCAAAATGCAAAAACAACACTTTCTGCCCTGTAGCGGGTAAATATTATGTTTTGAATATTGAAAGTATTAACTTTGTGAATCATATTGATATATTATTTCGAGAAATAAAAATACTTTGTGTTCTGATCCACTCACATGTGAGTGGATCAGAACACAAAGTATTTTTATTTCTTGAAATAATATGATGAGTATTATGTTAAAAATATGCCGCTTTTGCTGGGATATAGTACATTTTATAGGCATTTTGATAACAAGCACAACTGAAAATTGTCGATTTGTGATATATGACGTTGTTGAAAGGAGTGAGCGATATTACCTACCTGTATACACTTGGAATGTTAAGGTTGTCTACTAAGTCTATAAGCAAACCTAATTATTTATTAATGTTCCATGACAACAATGGTTTTGTTTTGCTATTGTTACACCGTCACTATGTTATGCCATATTACGCCTCTTCAAAGTAAACAATCTAATAACTTACCTTGCTTCCGAGGTGAGCAGTCGCAGACCAAACTCCCTATCCACCTCAAATTAAACAGAATAGCTGAATATACATAATTACTGAGAATTTTAATACGTATTAAAACCCTCATCCGCACCCCAATGGTGCACAGGGCACTGCATCGTATAAACCATATTATTATTATTATCTTGATCATTTCTTGAATGTTTTTCGCAGATACTTTGTGGCACATTTTATAAACTTTATAAAATTAAACAAACTTTGTTTTAACCACTTTAATATTATTAATCCACTTTTTTATTATTTATTATTGTTTTAGAATTTAATAAACCCTGATGATCACAAGGTTCTTGTCGAAACCGGTAGGTTAAAGTGTACTTATGATAAAAAATAGTGGTTAAAACACAGTTGTTTAATTTTATAAAGTTATCTTGATCGTTTACACATTAAGGAAACCTGATCGGCCCTCCGCTTCAGGTTCTAGTCTAGGGTAATATTGAATAAATATCCATCTTCAAACACTTATCCGCACCCAATGGTGCATAGGGCACTGCATCATATAAACGAAGTGTTATCTTGATCGTTTACACAATAAGGAAAGGTGATCAGCCCCCCGCTGCAGATACCAGTCTAGGGTAATATTGAATAAATATCCATATTCAAATTTTATCCGCACCCCGATGGTGCATAGGACACTGCATCATATAAACGAAGTGTTATCTTGATCGTTTATACATTAAGGAAAGGTGATCAGCCCACTGCTTAGAGTTTTGTTGTACGAGTATAAATAGGAATTTTACAAAGACCTACCAAGCCACTTCATGTGGTTTTACAGTGCAGTTGTTTTTTCAAAACAATTTTATTATGTTATCCTTCTTCTTCTTCTTCTTCTTCTTCTTTTAGGACTAGGTCCTGTCATTCTCGGGTCGCTCCAGGGAGGTGGAAGACCAGCTATCCTTCCATCTTTTAGGTGGTCTTCCTGGGGGTCTGATCCCGCCTATGCTGCTGTCCGCTGCCACCCTCACCACTCGATCCGAACTCGCTCTTCTTACATGATCTCTCCAGAAACGTCTTCTTTCTCTTCCCCATCGCACAACATCTTCAACATCGCAGATTTTTCTTATATTTGAGTTTCTTACTCTGTCGCGAAGTGTTAGGCCTGCAATGGAAAAAAATTGTAAAATTAAATTTAGAACATAGCATAATACGTACATTGATTAATCTGCAGTACGTTTATGAACACGTAATACGTACATACTATTTTTATATAACAGGAAAGTGACTTCATTTTCCGGATTGAAAATAATTGCAAATTAATTCATTTCATATCTACGCATTAATCAATCACTTATCAATTATATCACTTATCCATTAATATCAAAATCTTAGATTAGGAATGCCAAAGTTGATTGATAATTTACATAAGAAGTAACGAGCAGTCGAATTGTATTGGTGAAGTGTGTACCAATAGTGCAAATTCTCAGAAGGCAGGATGATAGAACCATTTCAATAAAAAAATGTAAATTAGTCATTCTTCGGACCATCTATAATTTACTAACGACTCTTGTCATTTTACTAAAGAATGCCAAAATACATAAAATAATAAATTTATATTTTCTTGTATTTGCTTATGCGACGTACCTCTCAACTTTGTTTCGAGAACTTTCCGTTCTTAAGTCGTTTTTGTGTAAACATTTTTGTTGATATCTCAACAGAGACGGAGATGTTGTTGAGATGGAAATATAAAAGCCTGAATTTATGCCTGATTAGCTTTATGTATCTTTCTGATAATTGGCCAAAATTTTGTTCTTCTTAGGAGAGAACACTTTCCATTCCTCGTCATATCACATAAGTCTTCAATAATTCACACACTGTCCAAGGGGCCAGATTTTACAATGAATTGCCTCTTTATGTCAAAAATGATAACTATTATGAAATGCATTTCTGTCTATTCTTGGAACCCTAAATGTCTATAATATCATTCTTCTTTAGATTCCTCTACCTTTACCCCCTCAACTCCTTACTTTTACCACCTACGTCCTCAAGTTTTTTTTAAAACTTTTTTGTTTTTTTTTTGTTTTCTTATTGACAAAAATACTTCTATTTCATACTATTTCTGTGAGCCTGAGCGCCTTATTATTAGAAATAGGTATCAAATTGTGGTAGAGTGGGTTCGAACTAAGAAACTCTGACTCAAGAGTCCGCGACACTAACCACGGGACCACACCCGACACTTCCCTTTGCCTTCCTTGTTTTTATCAATTTGCAATTTCATAATATATAATGTCGTTAATATTTGTTTATTTATACTACGATGAATTGTTTTTTATAAATGTTTTTGTTTTCACTTATGTACATGTAAGCACTATCTATCCTCTATTTTCAAACGGCTGTATGAGGTTGAAATTTAATTAGTAATACTAGTCTGTTTTTGGTTGGTTGGAAGATATTGCTTCTCAGCAATAAGCCCGCCAATGTACATTTGTCATGTCAATAAACAAATTAATACACTGTGTAGATCGGTTGCATCAGGTTGGAGCGATCTATAAACACTACATTATTATTCTTCTTCTTATTCTATGTTAAGATGTCAAAAAATGTGAAAATATCTCATTTATATATATATATATATATATATATATATATATATATATATATATATATATATATATATATATATATATATATATATATATATATATATATATACTGTATATATTAATATGTATATATATATATATATATATATATATATATATATATATATATATACTGTATATATATATGTATATATATATATATATATATATATATATATATATATATATATATATATATATATATATATATATATATATATATATATATATAAGTGGAGAAAACCCAGATTTGTGAACAAGTATTTGGACATACTCAAAATGTTGTGACTTCAAGAACCGCTTCAAATAGCGTATTTGAGTAAATAATATTATATTTATTTTATATATTTGCAATACCTATTTAGTTTTATTAAGATATGTAGGTACATATAAAAATAATAAAACCAATGAGTTATTTAATTTCACAAGTTTCTTTTTGCTCTCCTGTAAAATTTGGTCTGAGAGAGATATACCCCTTTGCCTTTACACTACCGAAATGTGGCAATGACATCATTATTATAATTAATTTTTTTTCTTCATATTACGATATCCTTAATTTTATTATATTAAAATGCCGTTATGAATATCGTTTGTGTAATAAATTTGGCGTCAGGATTTTATTGATTAGAAATACCATCGACTTTAAACTAAAAATTATTATGGCCTCAATATCATACTATACTTTTGTATTTTTTTATGCATAATCAACTTTTTATTTATGTATGTAAAATTCAGAGTTAGACAAATGATGTGTGAATGTTTTGATAAGGAAAAAATATTTAATTAGTCTATCCATCTAATTGCGTATATTTTATTAAATACTAAGCCAATTAATTGATGGCGTAATGATAGCTAAAACTTATATAATTAACAAACGAACATACATACTTACTTGAGGTATTTTTTTTCTTCAAATAAGTTTTGTTTTTATTGAACAATTTAAATATTTATTATAGGTGTCGCAAATTGAGACTAAGCATCTATCGTTGTAGTAAGAATGAAGATGTATGTCTGAGCATCCTAGGGCTTACGACCTGGCATTTGACTGGCTTATACTATTTCATACTATTTTAAAGACTTGTATAACGCTCACCGTTCTGCCTATAGTTAAACATCCATATTGAATTAATTTTTGAAAGATGGTATATATATGCACTGTTGTTGGATTTCTTTCGCATGTTAGTTGATAGCATATTATAATTTTAATCGATGTGGAATTTTAACTGACGGTGGCGACCTTAGTTAAGAATCTGCGAAGTATGTACACAACATTTTGAGTGTGTTCAAATAGGTGAGAATCATGTTTTCAGGTGTTTCCCAGTATGTAAAAATAATTCGGGGTTTGGGTCTTGTATACATTCAAATAATAAGGTATTTTCTAAATAAAAGCTTTCTCAATCCAACTTTGATGGCTAGTGTAGTCATATTATGTACCGAGTTATGATATTAATGAGATACGTTATATATTGAAAGCTGTCCCACCGCATGCCCAGATCTGATACAGAAGCATCTAGGCTTCCTGACAGATCTGCTCTTGCAAAGCAATTTTTTTAAACTTAGTTTCGAAATTTATTGAAAATGTGAAACATTTTAAAATTGTATCCCGATTTTACTGTGAATTTACATTTGATGGATACTTTTTTTTGAGATACGTTATATAGGAGACTCGAGAAATTAAGTAGTGATTGTCAATCGTAGGTTGAATGGTGAATGTTGCACGTGTGTAAATTGATCACTTAACCAGCCTATGAGAGGTCATAAGCCCTGTAAATACCCAGACTTCTATATTCTGCATATTTTTCTTCATCCATGATGATGAGATGTCATTTTTTTAATGTATTTAATTTTATAGAGAAAATCTAAATGTGCAATAAACACAAAATTGATAGTGAGAAACCTATATGATACAACCTTTATATGTGTTTTAATTGAATGGATTGACAATATAAGCGTTGAACATAAAAAGCGGCTTCTTTACGACCATTTTCCAATCATCATTATGTAGATTACTCCAGAAAAGGTTCACTTTTTACAGCGATCCTATTGCCGGGCACATTTTAAATGAGCATTAACATCACGAGTAATCGGGATTATGCACTTTTTAGAGCAGTGGTTCTTAACCTGGGTTCGATTGAACTCCAGGGGTGAGGTGAGTCAGTCTACCGGATTCGGCGGAGGCCAAACCACACACCCGACATATTGTACGATATTATGAAAAATGATATATTCGATGATATATTATATGAACGTACGATATATTCTTTAAAAAATTAAACAACTTTGTTTTAACCACTCTTTTACTATTAGTACACTTTAACCAACCGGTTTCGACAATAACCTTGTCATCATCAGGGTTTATTAAATTCTAAAACATTAAAATACTAAAAAAAACATTAAAATACTCATAGTTAATTACTTTGCCTTACCAAAAACTTCCACACACTCCATACACCATATGAAAATGTGATTTAAAAAATATGATTTCAAAATATGATTTAAAAACTCCTAAATGTTATTTTTATTCTGCATTGCGTAGTAACTCCAAATAACAATAACATTTAGGAGTTTTTAAATCATATTTCTAAATCATATTTTCATATGGTGTACGGAGTGTGTGGAAGTTTTTGGTAAGGCAATGTACTATGAATATTGAAATGTTTTTTAATATTTTAATGTTTTAGAATTTAATAAACCCAGATGATGACAAGGTTCTAATCGAAATCGGCTGGTTAAAGTGTACTAATAAAAAATATATATATAAAAAAAGTGGTTAAAACAAAGTTGTTTAATTTTATAAAGTTTATAAATATATATCTATCTTTTGAATTCGAAAAATTATCATATTTTATTTTTCCAATTAAGGGTTCGGTGAACGCGCATATAAAAATGGTGGGGTTCTGTACCTCCAACACGGTTGAAAACCACTGTTTTAGAGGGTTTATCACGAATACTATGTGACTCGAAGGTTAATGATGGTTTCCTAAAAAAAGTAATATTTATTTGAGTGGGAGTTAAATCAGTTATTGGAAATATCGTACCCTTTATATTCTGAGCAACAAATTTAAACCCTGAGAATTAAAATTAATAATCATTTGACGGGATTATAATCTCTCGTTTGCCGCACTCAACGGAAATTACAGAATACGAAAATCGTAATGAATGCAATTAAAAACATCTGAACGACTGTTTAATCTTATTAGATTATGCATACCGAAGATAATTTTAGATTTATAATATAAACAGTTTATTTTATTACCCCGATAGTACGGATTCATCTCTGTAAAAAAGTATTATGAAATTCATGAGGTACGTTGAAGTCACTTATATTTCAAAGCATTAAATTGTTATCAATAATAATTTTATCTTCCATACAAGAATACAGCATTTGAGTTCACACATTACGAGCGAAGGATGAACGAGGTACAGAGTAGACGGTGTCATAAAAATAGATAATTTAATAATATAATATATATTGTTATTTTATCTGACATTTGAAAAATATATTATTTATTAGGTGACTTTGAAAAGATGGATACGTTTCATTTTTTAATAAATAACGATTACGGAATATCCATAGAAATATGTATTCCATCGCAGTGGCGTGCATAGAGTTTTTATCAGGGCAGGCAGCAGAGATGGGTAGTGAGATAAGGTAGGCACTACTTAGTAATGTAGAGCGAAACTGATTGTATTCCTATATGTCACTCGAGCAACGTTTCTGTAAGCACTGCTATTCTGGCTATACGGAATGCATCCACTTGTTCCTTCGTCTATGGATCTCAAATTTTTACTGTTTTTTTTTTAATTGAAATAAAATGTTTTAAAAAATCTGTTTAAATATTTCAAACAGGTTAAAAGGTACAAATCTCTGCTATTAAAACTAAAGTGTTTTTTGTTAAGGACCCCCAGTAAGTTGAAATCGACCGCAGGGGGTCCACATGGACAACTTAAGAACTGTGTGCTCTAGACCTTTTTAGTTAACCGTTTACCAGATATAAAAAGTGGTACGATGTGACAAATTATGAATAAGTACGAAAAAAATAGACTTTTTTATAAGTAATAATCGAAGGGTGTGTTTGAGGAGATGCGTGAATCTGGAAGAGGCGATGAATGTTTGCAAAGACAGATTGGTGTGGTGTTCTATTCTCTCTGCCTACCCCTGCGGGGAAGCGGGGTGATGGTTAGTTAGTTAGTTTTTAAGGTGTAAATAACGTTAAGAAGATTTTTTGGTTAAAAAGAGAGTTGACTGAAATTAGGACCGTATTTCGACCTAGGTTTTTACTTGGTGCTCGATGTAAAGTAGTATTTGAATTTGTATAATATCGTTTTATTTTTTATTTAATACAGTTACATTTTTAAGTACAACATAATGATTTTTTTTATAACATTTGTACATATGGCAAACTTTTAGTTTTAGATTCGCTGTGCCTCTCCAAAAAAGAGACAGCTCTTGTGCTTGGAGAGGGATATTTTTTCAAGATTTATATGTAATGGGCATTAATTTTTTTCTTAAGAATTTTTATATTTTCTATTTTTTAATTTCTTTAGGGAGTTTATTGAAACATTATATTTAATATTAAAATTTTGTTTTATGTTCTATACACGAACAAAAATAAAAATAAAATTATTGACAAATTCAGAATTATCTGTCAAATATACTTTTGTGTCATCCAATACAAAAAATATTCTTATGTATGGTACGTGCGCAAGTATACCTGCATATTATAAATTAGTATGCAGGGTCGTACGAGAATAGTCCAATTATATTTGCATCATTTGTGTCCGCTGGAGCCAAACCCCTTCATCATCAGCTCGTCGTGACAAGCTGCCACCTTCTGTCACTCCTCGGGACGCGGAGGAACCATTAATCACCATAGTTATATTACAGGGCTGTCCCCATCGCGCCAGAACTTGTCACACGACAGCTTCGGCGTGAACGTTAGCAAAAATGGTCGAACACAATTCGAGTGATTTATTGAGATGTTATAACTGGAAGGTTTCCTTTTTGAGATGTTGAGCTTTTATAAAAACGTCGAAATACATACTTAATTTGATGAAAGGATTTTCTTAGAATGAGCTTACTTTAATAACCTAGTTTTTATTCGGGATGTTCGTATAAAAATATCATTAGGAGTAAAAATATAAAATATTTTTAAACAAAATGGGTACCTATCGTATCTGATAGTTGTATATATAATAAAACATAGTTTCTTACTTATGTCTTAATTTTACTATTCCTTGTTTCACATATTTTCCTGAATATTTCTCAAATATTTTCACTTTATCCTAATTTTCTAGTTTAAAATTATTAAAATTAGTTTTATAACATATTGTATATAGTATTCCTTTGCGCAGACTATGTAGGAATTTTGTTCATTTGTTAATTTTATTAATATATTTGAATTAATGCAAGTACCTACTGTGCAATGATGATTAGTGAAATGTTCAAAGATTTTTTTCATAGAAATAAATTTAATAAATTTGTAGTTTTTATGATTACAAATACGATTTTATAAATTCAATATAAATACACAATACTTTTAATCTAACTTGGGATAGTAACGTAAGAGAGTTAAATAACTTATTTATTTGCTAAAGAACTCCGGAGAAATTGCATGTTATTTTTCATTATTATAAAATATTTTTTATACCTTTCAAAATTTCACAATTAATTTAATAATAATTAATTTAATATCTGCGTCTTATCAAATGCAATGCACATACATATACTTTTCACCAGTCAGAAGATTAACATTTGGGAAATTAAATATATATGTATATATATATATATATATATATATATATATATATATATATATATATATATATATATATATATATATATATATATATATGTATATAAATATATATATATATATATATATATATATATATATATATATATATATATATATATATATATATATATATATAATATATATATAAAACCCTTATCCGCACCCCAATGGTGCACAGGGCACTGTGTCATATAAACGCAGTGTTATCTTGATCGTTTACACATGAAGGAAAGGTGATCAGCCCTCCGCTTCAGGTACCAGTCCATGGTAATATTGAATAAATATTACAGTGAAAAAATCACTTATATTTATTTTACCCCCCTTTGGAATCGAACCCGGGACCTCCAGAACGGTAGCCGAGAGTGCTGACCATTACACTACGGAGGCAGACTATATATATATATATATATATATATATATATATATATATATATATATATATATATATATATATATATATATATATATATATATATATATATATATATATATAACTTTGTGTTTCTTGCCAAAAAATATATATATAATAATATTTCATTTTATGTTAATAAGTTGATTTTTATCTTTCTCTTATCCCTACCCTTCTGATCGATTTACGACTAACATCCCGTTTTCAGCTAAGTAAAGCATCAACAATTTTCGTTATTCGTAATTTCCTTTCAATGGCGTCCGTCTCTCGCGCTGGCAAGCTCATTAGTCGGAGAAATCGTCCAAAGCGGGACAATGCTGCCTGCAGCTTACTCCTGAGTAAGGAACTGTCAAACTGCCAAATGATAATGTCCACGAGTCAAATATGAGACGCGTTATATCTACATAAATGCATTCGATGCAATACAGATTACTAAAGCGTTGAACTATTGAGGGATTTGTAAAGACTGCCCTCATCGTAAGAACTATAGATACTTTGTATTATATTTTAATGTTTCTTTGAGTATGTGTACAGGTATTTCCTCTTCTTTTGACCTTTATCCACACCCTATAACAGCAACACATGCAATACTAAACATTACTTATGACGGACAGCTTGCTTATTAACAGCTGCTGTCATTTAGCTATTTTTTTAATGTTTTTTTTTAAAGGACTAACCCGCAAAGCTAGAGGCTTGTCTGTGGGTAGGATAGTAAGAATAGGGAAGGTAAATGTGAAAAATACATCACAAACACCCAGACCAATTGGAAATAAATCTTTCATGAATTTATTTTGCAATTGACGGGAATCGAACCTACAATGCCAGTTCGCAGTCTAGCGTCTAATACGCCGCGGCGGCGCCTACGTTATTGCATTGTTGTTTTATAGATCATTTTATATTTTCATTGCTTCAAAAGTATTGTAATTTTTTTTTCATCATACACACAAATCACAATAATGTGCCCTCACCGAGTTTCTCGTGCCGAGGACACATATTGCAATATTTATTTTTAAAATTATTCGAATAAAAAAATATTTTGGACATACAATTAAAGACGACATGCCTGAATAATGCGATCTATTTCAGATCTACCTACTTTCACTATCCATTTATATTTTTTTAAACCCTTATCCGCCCCCAATGGTGCATAGGGCACTGCATCGTAGCGACGCGGTGTTATCTTGATCGTATCGTTTATATTTATAAATTGTAAGGAGGTTACTGAACTGCATAATAATCAAAGTTCTTTTAAACGAGGTTTATATTTTATACATATTAGATGTGTGCTTTCCATTATCTTTCGTTCCCATTGAACCGGACTGAGCCACGGCAAAGCCTGGACGGGTACAACTGGTAACAAATACATATCGCTCACTACTTTCAAGATCGTCATAAATCAAAAAACTTGATTTTTCAGGAGAACGTTTTTAAAGTTTAAAAATATAAAACAATGTATTAAAAATAAATATCAAGCCACTTATTGAATACTGTGAAATAGATCTTTTTAGGCAAAACCTGAAGGTTTTTTCTCCATTTGAAAAATATTTAGTACATTTAAAAAAATAATTAAACAATACCTTTTCTTCAAAATGCAAAAACAACACTTTCTGCCCTGTAGCGGGTAAATATTAAGTTAAAATATGCCTCTTTTGCTGGGATATAGTTCATTTTCTGGGCATTCTGAAAACACGCACAACTGAAAATTGACGATTTTTGATTTATGATGTTCTTGAAAGGAGTGAGCGATATGCATATTGCCATATAATGGACATCGCCCACAACAATCTAGATATCAATTAACATATAATTTACTAGTTCTGTCTATAGATTCAATAATTCCTGGTTAATTCCTTGTCAAAATAAATACTGTTTAAACCAAATTAGAATAATCCTATATGAAAAATTAAAGCTTACGGGAGTTCTTCATTACTTCGTTTTCTTTCTTTATTGTTGTTTTCCGAAAGACAAACAGTACTGCCGGGAGGGCGATCATTATTACTTATCGCTATGTACAATGTACGTATACGTAAATAATATACACAGTGTTGCATAACTTGTTGTCTTTCATCAGTAAAAAATCTGAATCAGTGAGTTATTTCCTTTTTATAATAAAATATAGATTTTTTTATTTATTTATTACAAAAATACTTCATTTTCATACTGTTTCTGCGAGCCTAAGCGGCTCATTATCAAAAGCAGGTACCTATCAAATTGTGGTAAAGTGGGTTCGAACCCATATGACTCGAGAGTCCAAGACACTAATCCAGGGACCACAACCTGACGAATTAAATGTGATATCTGGATTTTTCTTCTTCTTATGATCACATCCGTAGCCAGTGGTATATAAGGCACTGCATCAAATTGATGCATCGTTAAATTGAATACCTGGGACAGGTGTTTTTTTTATACCTTTGAGAGGTGAAATCGAGCTTATCTCAAAACGGCTTTTATGACCGTGATAGTAGCGCCATCTGTTTAACGTATCAGTTATACACGCAATATAAACATTTCTCATGGCGGTCAGCGTGCTTCTTAACAGTTGCTTAAATATTATCCCCACAAGCATTGTGTAATTAAGCGTACTAGAAATGCTATTATTCTCTTTTTTTCTTTTCCATTTAACCAAACTAAACTCTCAGTAAATCGTGGCCGAGTACAGCTAGAATATAGTACAATATGCTTGAATATTTTAGGTATTATCATTTTGTATTGGGTATATCATTTAGTTATGTGGCACCGTGTAGATAATTTGGATAATATATTTATAGATTATCCTGCCAGCTCCCGCGGTAGGTCCGAGCTGGGGGCCCGTCGCGCCACCTATGGCGGGAACACGTCTTAAAAGTCGTTAATTAAATATCCTAAAATAATTATCAAATATACATTAATAAAGTGTCCAGTAAGATCAAGACGATGTTTACATTTTAACCATGTAGGCCTGCATAATTTAAGATCGATCCATATACCCGTATTCAGAAGTCCCGTTAATATTTGAGCTTTTAATCAAAAGTCTTTATAAGGGTTGAGAACCTCTGCATCATGCGCTCATCTCAACCAAGAAATTGAATGGAAATAATGAAAACTTAAAAAAAAAAATTATGACTGAAAATTTACATATTATTTCTACAGAGAATATTATAACAAAGTACATATTTACTCTTTTACATCTAATAAAACATGAACTATAAAAAATACATATTATGTACACTTTGCTCACTCCTTTCAACAACGTCTGTATAAAAAACTTGATTTTTCAGGAGATCGTTTTTAAAATTTAAAAATATAATAAAATGTATTAAATATAAATATCAAGCCACTTATTGAACTTTTTACTGTGCGACAGATCTTTTTAGGTAAAACCTGAATATTTTTTCTCCATTTGAAAAATATTTAGTATATTTAAAAAAATAATTAAACAATACATTTTCTTCAAAATACAAAAACAAAACTTCCTGCCCTGTAGCGGGTAAATATTAAGTTAAAAATATGTCGCTTTTGCTGGTATATGGTACATTTTCTGGGCATTCCGAAAACATGCACAACTGAAAATTGACGATTTTTTAAATATGACGCTGTTGAAAGGAGTGAGCGACTTAGTCTCTTTTTGGAGAGGCCTAGCGTAACTAGTATAATATTTTTAGTAAATATCCTGGCTAATGAATTGAATTGTATCGTTTTTTGCAACTACATACTTGTTTATTAAAAAAAATACCAGAAAAACTACATAGTTTTGTCCATTTTTATTTTATTAGCCGTCACCAGCTGATGATGTCGATAAAGACGAGTCACAATCATTGGTAAAATAAAATAAAAGCGGAAAAAACAATAAAGCTGATGTTTTATTTTATAAAATGCAGTTCCACCAAGAAGTGTTAGTAAAAAATCTTTATCTTTTAGAAATATAATATGTAACTTTACGTCTAGATTTCTATTTCGAATGACTTGGGTTTTTTAAACTTTAGTTAATTTTAATTTTCAGGAAGTCAAAATTACCGATTTATTTTGTATGATTAAAGTTAGTACGTACTTAATGCGTCAAGTTCCTTATGGAATTCAAGCCATGATTAAATTAGGGTGTAAAGGGTGTAAGATCATATTACTAATATTGTTTTAGGGGTATTATCTATATTTAAAAGTAAATTTTTGATTCCTTTATGAAATTTCCCATTATTCCTTCACAGAAAAATTGAATCTCGATATCCGAACAGCTTCCTCTATCGTACTAATATCGAGGCTCCGTTATATTATGCAAATGATATGCATATAAGGTAACCATAATAAATCTAGGATGTTAATGTTTTGGTAATAAATACATTAAAAACATATGATTTCCCAAGAAATCGCAGATAGAACTGAGGCCATATATTTTTATGATCATACATTCCACTATGTATTATTTTTTTGTTTAATAAAAATTTAAAACTTAATTTCGAAAACTTGTCTACTTAACTAAATATATTAGTTTCGAGTTTCTCACACGTGTATTTACTTAAGACGAGAGTCGATAGTATGTATGTATGTACGTATTATTTTCTGAAGTGTAACTTTTAGGCGGTGGTTCGGTAATCGATACTTGGACGAGAATCGAGAGTGAAAATTCAAGGACGCGTCACGTTTATTAGGCGCATTTAGTTACATGAAAGAGAAGAATGTTATAACATAGAAAGAAGGAGAAAGAAAATCCAGACATCACGACAGTGGAGTAAAAGAGATACACAAACGCACAACAATTCAAAGCGATAGAATAAGATAGTGTCGTGCATGCGCTCGTTGTAGATGCACACGTCAGACGCTATATATGAACAGTGAGATACCATGCGTTTTAACAAACCCAACGAATCAACAACAAACAAACGCACCGCATAATAAAATAAAATGCTTCGGAGCCTTTATTAAATACTTTTTTTTATGAGCGATCAGTAATTTGTATGTAGGTAGGTACGTATCTGTTTGTGCGCGCTTAGCGGAGAGCTGCATCTGAAGCAAAATGTAATAAAAAAAACGCGCCATTAATCAACGTACGTGTTCATGCCTCATTTGAATAAAAAATATCTAGATTTATCATTATCAAAATATAATATTTTGCGTTGCGTTTGATTTGATTATTGCACGTGTGCACCAGCTCTAAGTTGACTAATTGTTGCAAATATTCTTGGATCTACCATTTAGTACCATTCCCACAGTCTATATACAATATATTTCATTGGGTTATGACGAAAAAAAATGGTAAAGGTGTTCGTTCACTGTTAAAAGATGTTTGTTGAAGAAAAAACTAAACGAATTATGTCATATCTAATATTTTTTTCACCCTTATTTTATAAGGTATGTTTAAAAATAAACCCTAATATGCTTGGAAGTGAAGCATGAAGTTAGGAAAAGAAGGATAAAAGTATACTGAATGCGGTTGAAATGTGATCTCTAAGATGAATCTGAGGCAAATCGATGTATGGTAGATGTTCAAATAGTGAATTGAGGAAATAATGCAAGGCTGAGATAAGCATTATCTATAAAATTAAGAAAGGCGTGTTGACATGGTTTGGGCTTTTGGAAAGAATGAGTGAGGAAAGAACAGTAAAACTTAAACTAACTAACTAACTAACTAACCATCACGCCGCTTTCCCGCAGGGGTAGGCAGAGAGAATAGAACGCCACACCACTCTATCCCTGCAAACATTCTTCACCTCTTCCACGTTCATGCATCTCCTCATACATTCTTTTAAAAGGAAATTCAATCAAATTTTTGACTTGACGAAATACTCTATGCCTGTGATTGACTCTCCCCTTAATAAAAGTTCTCACTGGGCGAGGATTTGTAGGTGTATTATTATCATGATGTTTTATTTTCCCTAGTTCTATGTCTTCATTACCGCGCGCCTCCATTTTGTAAAACAGACGATTCACTAACTTGAAAGTGAAAATTAAATATTTTCCCTTTGTGCCCGCCTTGGAGCGTTGAGTAAGGCAATGAAAATACACAGTAAGAAATCTGTTTACTAAATAAGAAATTGTTATGTACGACGGCGTAAAAATAGGCATTCTGAAATTACTGAGCCACCCCTCTCTTCTTCGTTCGTTCGGAGTTGAAGTCGAAATGTCAGAACATTCATTAGAGTTCACCGTATCTACATATAAATATATAATAATCTGTTGTACAATATGGCTGTCTACAGGCAAAGCGTTGCACCTACTCGTTGAAGAAAAAGCAATACGAATAATGCAAAGTTTATCGTTCTTTTTCCTATTTCAAGAGGTTTAATAAACAACATTTTTAATGTGTCTAAAAACTTGTTCACAAATCTGGATTATCTCCAATAATTATTTTTTATGTTATTTTTTGATAGCACAACATAGGTGAAGAAGAATATGGAAGTCTAAGCATTTACGGGTTACTGCTCAATTGAAAAGTTTCTTCATCTCACCAATAGATGCCCCTAGTGAAGTTCTAATGATTCTAAAACACCGAATCGAAATTGGTACATACACACATATATATATATATATATATATATATATATATATATATATATATATATATATATATATATATATATATATATATATATATATATATAGAGCTTCCAAGAATTTGAGTAGTGTGGTTGTCAATAATGGATAGAATTGGAGAACGTTACACGTGTGTAAAGTGATCACTTAAACCAGCCTATGACGGTCGTCAGCCCCGTAAATTCCCAGACTTCCATATTCTTCACCATCTTTGATGAGATGCCAAAAAATAATATGAATAATAACAAGTTTGTCATTCTTTTTCCTCCTATTTCATTATTAGCATCCTATTTATTAGCTAAATCCATTATTATTTTATTTGACCAGCAATCGGATTTTTTCGTTACGGTCATCATCTGTAAATTAGCGGTTCCGGATATATTCTCTTCAGTCCATTTCAAGAATTAAATTTTAAAATAAAAAAAAAAGCTTACGTTCAACTTTTACCATGTTTTGTGTAATTATTATTATAATAACTACTCAAATTGATTAAATTAAAATTCATTTCATTTTTAAAATATCATGAAGTAATTTGCTAATTTCTACAATTTTGAATTTTTTGCAGTTACCGCGTTTTACCCCTGGACTCTTGGTAGTTGTGGCGTTCGTCATAATGTGTATTTAATGTTGGGAAGGCATCCATACAGGCGATATTTGAGATCGTTACAGAAATTAACCCACGTTAAAATGATAATTTGAGTCTAAGATAACTGCGCTCGGATATGCCTGGTGATTTATTTGAAATGACGATATCAGAATAGGCCATTTTAGATGAAATTAGAAAACGAGTTTGACTAATTTAACGAGTTTATGTTTGAAACCAACATTTGAATAATTATGTCAATTGGTTTTATTAAACCCCATGCCTTATGCACCATTATGCCTTGATAACTAACTTTCTAACTAACCATCACGCCTCTACCTCACGAGTAGGCTGAGAGAATAAAACTCCACACCAATTTGTCGTTGTAATCGGCGGGTATGTAGGAGTAGATGCATGAATGTAGTAGAGGCGAAGATTGTCTGCAAAGACAGATTGGTGTAGCGTTTCATTCTCTCTGCCTAACCCTGCGAGGAAGCCACGAGATAGTTAGTTTTTTTTATAATTTCAAATTGCAAACTAACACAACATACATAGAATACAAGTAGAGCAGTTTGCCATTAAGTTCTTCACATAAACACAACAAATAAACAGCATAAATTAATAATAAAACACATAAAGAAGAAATAAATATGTCGGGTCGTGGTTAGTGTCGCTGACTCTCGAGTCAGAGTTTCTCGGTTCAAACCCACTCAACCACAATTTGATACCTATTTCTAAAATGAGCCGCTTAGGCTCACAGAAAAAGTATGAAATTGAAGTATTTTTGTAAATAATAAAAATACAAATATTTCTCTATTACAACATTTTGAGTGAGTCCAAATACTTGTTCATAAAATCTGGATTATCTCAAATTACAGGAGTTATTTTCTTATTATTTTATGACATCTCATCAAAGATGAAGAAGAATTTGGAAGTCTGGGCTTTTTCACGTGTGTAAAGTGATCACTTAAACCAGTCTATGACGGTCGTAAGCCCCGTAAATGCCGAGACTTCCATATTCTTCTTCATCTTTGATGAGATGTCATAAAATAATATTTCTCTTTACTTTAAAAAATAAAAAAGACGGTAAAAATCCTTTTCTGGCTCCTATTTGCATGTGTGTGCGTGTACGTTAAGATTTTGAATTTTTACAAATATTTTACTGTAGTTAAGAGTTTTTAAAAAAAATATATATTTGAGTTAATATAGTGATTCGTAAAAGTTTTGTAACAATAATACTAAAAAGAAGTACAAAAAAACTTGAAGTCATATTAATACTTTCTTCTAGGTTCAAGATTAAAAAAAATCTGTGGGTAATCCCATTATATCACATGTCCAATACCTACGTAGGTGTAATATACCGACGTTATGGGCTCTGTGTATTTGGAATAACTGTTTTGCCTTTTAATGGACATGTCTACAAGACTGAACATAGACATTTATTTGGACATGTTTGTTTATTGATGTCGCCCCTGGACATTTCGTTCAATATTTCCTACCTAGCGTTTTGTATAATATTCTATTTACATTTTTAAGTATACTGATGTTAGACATACTTATATGTCTTATTTCTTTTCGTATTCTAGCATATTTATACTGAATACAAATGGGTAGTACCTAGACCATTTTTGAAGAAGTAATGAATATGGAATACTATTTTTTGAGTAAGTCAAAATGTGAAATGTTGATTTTTACTCCACTGACGAGTGATATTTATATCAAATTGAATTATAAACTTAGCAAATATCCTAAGTGAGGAAAACTCCAGAAATTATAAGTAAAATTATTTTATCTCGCTAGTAAATGTATTGAGTAAATTAAACTATAATAAAGCATAAATTTTAAGTTAATTATACTTTAAGTTAAACTATTAAGTAAAGCTATTATACTTTAAGTTAAACTTAAAGTATAATAAGATTGAAAATGATCTTTTCAGGCGTTTGTTAGTATGATTTAAATTTAAAAAAAATAAAACACTTGGATAAGACTTCTTTTGGGTTTATTAATGTAAACACGACTAGCTTCCAGAACTACAGATGTTGTCTGAAAACACAGTTTGTATTTTCACCTGTTAATATTTTATTTTGCTCTAAAATACCACAATGTCACATGATTTATAGATCGTCCTAAAAAGCCTTGTTTTTACAATAAATTTATTATAAGAACAAAAAAACTCTAGTAAACAAATAATAAAATAAATGAAACTGCGACTGTGGAGGTTTATACATTGGTATGACTTCCAGAAAAGTCAAAACAAGAATCAGGGAACACGAATTATGCTTAAGAAATCATAATAAGAGATCACTAACGATCACATATATAAAAACAGTAACAAAGAAATCATAAAAAAATGCATGAAAAGTCATAAGCTGCAATATTTTGAAACAATCAATTCTGCAGTATGGAATTATAGGCTGGGGAGGAGCTTATAAGACAAACTTAAAATCACTCTCTATTATTCAAAAAAAGATTGCAAAAATAATTCTTAAAAAGCCCAGAACTTACCCATCAAAACTAGTATTCGAAGAACTTAATATACCAACTATTGAAGAAATTTTTAATAAAGCCGCTATCTTACAAACTTTTAAAGAAAAAACAATTGAAGTGCAAAATTCAAGTAACTCTAGATATTCTAATAATTTAATTTTGCACAGATGTAAAACAACAGCAGCGTTAAACCATTATACGTACATAGGTAAAAAAAACTTTAATAAACTTCCGGAAAACTTAAAATCTATAAAAAAATTATCAAACTTTTAAAACTAAAATTAAAAAATATTTAAGACTCACCCCTTCCTAGACTCCATACCAAAGAATGTTTATTTTTAATTTTTAATTTACCTTGTTAATTTTTAATTTTTAATTTTAATTTACTTTGTTTTAATTTACTTAGTTTATAAAAAAAAATAAAAATAAATGTGAAACGAACTCCCTCTCTAAACACAAGTATCTACTTTATTAGAGAGGTAGAAACGTTATATATAAGATGTTCTGTATATTTACCTATTTTGTATTTCAAAAATGTATTTTTGTAAAAAAAAATAATAAAAAAAATAAAAAAAATAGAAGAATCATAAAAAATAGTAATAATAATAAACCCACAATTGATAATATGACAATGACTAAAGCCTTCCCCCTTTTGCCTGTTTTCCCACTGATTTAAAAAAAAATAAAAATAAAAATAGGAAACAGCTCCTACTTTCTCTTCAAACTTCAACGTCCCAAGGACACAACTGTAAAAATTAGACTTACCTTCACATACGATGTTTGAAAATGATGCGGAATGCATCAAAACACGTGCTGAAATAGTTTTGAAAAAAGGTGGTATTTACCAAGTAAAACTTAAATTAAAAATGATCAAACTTGATGTAGTAACATTGCAGTGACGTAGTAGAACTTACGTTCGCGTGTTCAAAAGAAGTAGCTTATCTTAATTCATTAATTGTTTTCCTAATTAAATTACGCTTATCTTTATGGACTCGTATTGGACCAATAAAACGAAAATTCCAGTAGAGATGCATGTACCTTACATAGTTGAATTTGATTTATTGCCCGCAGCCCAATTATTTATCTCCGCGTAGAGCGCGTTAGTAAAAAAACAAATTGAATTCCGTTAGGCGCCTAATGTGTCCGTTTACGGGGAATCGGGAGAAATTGACACAATTTATCACCAGCCATGTCTGGCCAAGAACGGGATATATCGATAATGAGGAAGTTCAGTGTCTTATTATTATTAATTACAATTCAATTACATGCACCCGGTTGGAAATAAGGATAGAAGATATGAGAAATGTATCACAAACCGTTAGATCTATCCAAATTTAATCTTCCTTGAATCATTATTATTTAAATGTAACTCTATTTTAGAATCACCATAAATATTTTATTATAACTAAATTATAATAAAATATTTAAAGTGACCAAAACATTTTGAATTTTGTTTAGTAGATAGTGTTTAAGTATTAATCAGTCTTGATAAAGAAGCCGTTAGCTTCGAAACCGGTAGACATTGTTATTAAGTTACAATAAACTTTATAGTGATTTTAAACCAAAGTTACATTTTAATTATAAAATTGAAAATCACAAAGTTTGTGCTTCAAATATAAATATTTTCCTTGAATTAATTTTACGTTTGTCGGGAATCGATCCCTTGACGGCAGTTTCACACTCGAGCGTGAACCCAACCTGTAAAGACATTTGATATTATTCTATATTATTATTTGATCTGGAATTAACTTTGTGGAATAACATAATGATTTAAACGTTAAAATAACTTTTATGAGACCCCTTTTTTGAGCTATTAATGTAAACTTGTTTCGAGAACTATAAACGTCCTCATCAACATGTGAAAATTCCCAATGTTTGTATTTTCGCCTGTTAATGAGAAAATCTGTAGTTTACAAAGTGACAATGCCAAATCATTGAATGAAAAAAGAAAATAATTCCTCATAACGGAAGAGATCACAAGCATTATAGCTTAGTTACTAAGTGCATTGGCAATTACAATATATAAATTGTGTACAATAATTTTTGCATTGTAATTTTTGGTAGTCTTAATCCATATTTTCCTAAATTAAACGCGGTAGCAATAGTTGCAATTTTGATTTATCATCATTTATAATAAAAATAATGCGAAATTTAATTCTTTGAAATTTTAGTTTAGATAATTTTCGGCTTACATCCCTAAAATGCTATTTTAATGATCTTGAATAAAAATAAATCATTTTTTAAATATTTTTGGTAGTACTGAACTACCTCGTCAGTGAAAAGCTAGAAATCTTGATATTTTTTATCCCAATCTACCGAGATACCGATCTCTCAAACTAAACGCCTTCATCCAACCCGCTCTTGTCACATACTGGGATATATGATGTGATTACATAATTAAATGGGTATTTTTTACCTTTTATTGCTTCTAAAACAGCTTTTGAGATTTCGAAATAAATAGAATATTTAACCCTTAATTACCGACGGAAAATTTAATTGAAAAATGGTTTCGTACTAAGAACAAAATGAGCTTTACATTTTTGTTAATGACTTAAAAAACATTATTAAATCGTAAATTATCAAAGCTGACCATGATAAAATGATTGAATATCTTCCTTTACCAATTTAAACTTTATTTGATTTTTATGGTTGTAACCAGGGCCTTTTTTTTAACAATAAAGGTCCTCGAACTGACTTCATGTCAAGCTTTTTACTTAAAAAATGTTTTCAAATATCATTTAAATATTTGTTCCAATACCATATTTAATCATTTTGACAAATTAAAATATAGATTTTAATTACGTAAGCGCAAACATTGTTTCGTCTAATTGATTTTAAAAATTAAAAAAATATGTATCCGTGAAAATAGGTGCTGGAAGGCCGCGTTACATGGAAAAAAAGCCCTGGTTATAACTAAGTATTGTCATAAAAAAAGTGTTAAGCTTGTTTAATTATTTATTGACTCGGCATGAACTTTGTGTAAAAATATAAAAACATAAAAATTATAAATAAAAAACCACTTATTTAAGACCACTTTTGAGATTATTAATGTAAATACCACTAGTTTCGAGATTATACACAGTAGTGTTTACATTAATAATCTCTAAAGTTAGGTAATTATATTATATTAATAAGTTTAACCTTATTAATATAATATAATTACCTTATTTTTTTATCTTAAGGTTGTTAGTACATTTTTTCAACTGATATAATTATTTGGAACGTTATAACTATGAATTAGATCGTATCTAATAGGATTTTTTATTATGTATATTATCCAAAAGTCTAACTGATGTGGAAGTTCAATTATGGGTAAAATGGTTAATACTATATTTGATAGTGCATAAATAATCAATTACTAAGGGTATATTGCCAAAAAAAGGTCGGTTATAGCAGCCTATCTACGGTCGTACACCCTATAAATTCCTAAACTTCCTTAATCTTTTTTCACCGATTTGTTTCGGCTCTGTGACCATAAATTAATTCATATTCTATTTCAATGATTTGCAATATTTTTCTCAATAAAATTCAATAATCTCTTATTTAAGTATTTTATCTTATACTCGTACATAGGTAGTATTAATTTAATTAGTAATAATAATTTTTTTTTAAATTTATTTTAAATAACGCAATCATTACATTAGTCAACACGAAATACATAAAAAGTTTATTACATTTTTTGTCTAATGTTTGAAGTGGCTATTACCTAGTAATGTTGAGTTAGACAAGGAACTAAAATTTAACTTGCTTCACCGTGGATTTATTTGTAAAATATAGTGTTGTATTCATACTTAGTTCCGTCTTTCTCTGAACCCCTTCAGGAACGTACCCACTTCGCGAGTGTTTCTGTAGAATAAGACATTGTAACACTTCTATACTGCGAACACCGTCTGAGGACTCTTAGTCGGCCTCGTCGTGCTATAGTACAGAGGTTATAATTCTTTTTTCATTTTACGGTTGCCGTAATACATTAATAAATTACAAATAAAAATTCCCGGAATTTTGTCAGGATACACGATTGTTAGCGCAAAAATTTCAAGAATTGGATTTCAAGTAATTTGCCGAATTGTTTAATTGAATATTTCGCGTCGCCGCGGTTCACATATTGGGAATCACTGCTCTAGTACATAGAAATAATAAATAGTTCACGGCAAAAATAAATAAACTGAATTACTTATCTGTAAACTGGCAGTCTGAATTTCTATAAATATGTATTTGATAAAGATATGACTTATTGTCTTATTATTGAATTTTATTCGCTTGGACTCGTTAGTTTGCCGTAATAATTAAAACCCTTTAGAAAGACTTTTTCGAAGTGAAGGAACGACGTAATTATTCCTTATCTGTACATGAAATTTAAATGAATAAATAAATATGTTAATACAGGGGTAAACAAAAAAAGTATCCTGCTTCGTAACACAATTTATTTTTCTCTCTCATTTTTCTGTTTCCGTCTAGTTGACAAGTGTTAAAAAATTAAAGTAAACGTTTTAGATAATTCGAGAGAATTTTTTCCACGCTTTTTTTTAAGGGGATTTACAAATCTGGGCATTCACAGAGCTAACAATTTGACATTGGTTAATAATGATCACATAATTTACTGTATGACAATCACAAATTCACGCATGTTTGAACATGTGTTTTACTTTGATTTTGGAAACATCCATATATTCTACAAGCAATAACTTTACACGCGAGTTTCAAGCGCCATCTC
Source organism: Brachycentrus maculatus (assembly GCF_059751285.1). Lineage (NCBI taxonomy): Eukaryota > Metazoa > Arthropoda > Insecta > Trichoptera > Brachycentridae > Brachycentrus > Brachycentrus maculatus. The sequence goes on from NW_028280858.1 coordinate 1,813,944, forward strand.
AGTAGATTGTTCTGAAGTAAATCACTGGAGTTTATAAATGCTTGAGAAACGCTTCCAAAATAAAATATACTAGGAAACATATTTTTTACCAGTTTTTATCGACAATGGTAGCCATTATAGTTCCTTATGCATAAAATATATGCATAGAGAGCTTTTATAAATAAATATTTAGTTTTTAAAAACCTTCTTTCTATCAAATCTGATTTATAACAATCCCTTAAGGGTTAAATCCTTTATTATTGTAAAAAGATTTAAATACGTAAAAAATGATAAAAATAACAAAAAACATTGTTTTTTTTTTCATGAACTTTTATACGTATTTACAATAGATTAAAGAACTACTTAAAATATCAATTACTTTAAAAAATGCAAATCTAGAATAGTAAATCAAGCGATGTAAATCTTATTAGATTCGGTATCTAACTAAATCCACACTAAATCAGTAAATCATTGGGCAAGTGGAATCAGGCCTTAAGGCCTAAATTCTAGGTTCTGTTTATAGAAAAGTCACCTTTTCATCTGTCTTCGTAACTTCTCCTCAACCAACTTCAGTCTTATTTAGATCTCCGGCGGGGAGTGACGTCTCTCTCCTTGTTATTCCAACCGAACTTTTACGTGGTGTCGGACATAAATAAAATAAATACAAATAAAACATTTTTACGAAAGATAAATTTTATAGATGTGAAAAGTTAACACTCGTTCCAGTGAAGTTTTTGAAAGACAACAAATGTTTACTTAATTTTCCAAAACATAGTGGTTTGCCGCCTGTAAACTTTCTTTGCAAATAAGTTTTTGTGAATAGTGAATAAAATTTCTTTAGCATATTTTAATACAATGTTTTAATCAAATGAAAACATTTTTTATGATAAATGAAAAATATCTAGACATATTTTGAGTGTAGAGTGTTAATTAATTCTTTCTTTTGAGGAATAATTTTTTGTGTAATTGGACAAAATCTATAAATAAGAGTTGATTTGGCTGAACTGAAAAGGTAAGAAAGTGTGGGTTATTTTCATAGTTATAATACTAAACTTTTTGTTCTTTAGAAAATATTTTCATTGCCTTATCGGATTTGAAAGAAAAAATCTGAGAATCTATTTTCTACTACTACTACCATCACGCCGTTTCCCCGCAGGGATAGGGAGAAAGGATGGAACGCCACACTCTTCTGTCCTGACATACACTCCTCGCCTCCTTCACTTCCATACATCTAGTCATACATGCCCTCCGATTACGCAGACTTTTGACACCGCCAGATTTTAGGTTCTGATTGATCTGATCGTGCCAAGTCTTTTTCGGACGTCCTCATTCTGTTTTCCCTCTCACATTCGCCACATATATTTTCTTACTCATTCTCTCGTTATCCATTCGCTCCACATGTCCATAACACGCGAACTATTTTTTTACTTTGAAAATTGAATAAATCCCGTGTTTTGTATTGTTTAAATCCAATCCTCAACAATATAAGCGTCAAATTAGGTAGGTCTTCGGAATTACATGCTTTGATAATTCGCTACTGAAAAATATTTTTTAATTTTTAAAAAGTATTTTTCGAAGGGCTTCATAGTAGCAGTATACATTAGCAGGGTCCAAATGACGCAAGCTAATACGAGTACAGTTCTTCTAGTCTCCCTTTCCTTCCTGATATTCCGCTTTCAATTCATTTTCCAACATATTTATAAGTAATATCCTTCATTCCAACCTCCTTCATTCACGTCAACTATTCCCCATTTTTATTAAATATATTCAATTCCTCTCCCAAATTTAGCTAAATACAGAACTCATCACCTTGCCTTCGTATAAATAATGATCACGCTAACATCGCGTCGATTCGATACCTATGTACCTTTAATACCTTTAAAAGGTTCAAAGGAGCAATACAATGTCAGAAAAAAATCCCATTATAAATATCAAATTGAAAATCTACATTACTGAATTGTTTATAATAGACTCCTTAAAAAACATTAATTTCATTATTATTAGGTAGGTATCGATGGTTCTCGTAATGTTAGACATTTTTTTCACCGGTAATATGTATATATACAATATTAATTTGAAAAGGTAGGTACTATTCTGCAATTACAAATACTTCTATGTGAAGAGAATGTCAATATATTATCATTGTACTAAATCGCATCCGCCCAATTTGAGTAACTCTGTTGACACTCTGTTGAATAAATAATGTTTTAAAGACGGTAGTCATTTTTTTCTGTGTGTACTGACGATTCCGCTCAATTGGGACAGCCACTTATTTGAGCCAAATCTCATGGAATGGAAACCAAGCCAAAGAACTAATATTAATTTACAACTCACCATATTTCGGTCAATTGGAACTAGTTCCACAATAACCAAAAAAGATTAGTTCCTTTTTGAAAACAATGTAGTTCTTTCAGATTTTTAGCGAGGTATGAAATACATAAAACGCAACGCCATACGAAATTACTTTCCCGTTTGCGTCTTTAAACCTTTATACATTCCCCAGATGGGCTGTAAGGAAAATTAGTTAAATATGATTTTTTAATTATGTTAAGTATATCATAAAAACAGATTATACTTTATATTAAAATCTTAATATGGACGAACAAGATTATAGAAGTCTGGGTATGTGCATAACTTATGCTTTGAAACATAGTAATATATAACTGAAATAACTAAAAAGTAGATAGCGAAAAAAAAATCCACTTAAAATGAAGGATGAACTGTTAAACAATTCTCTAGGAAGATTAGTATTTTGAAAAAATTAAACTAGGTTTAGTATTTTAACACAATTTACCCTAAGGACAGTATCATTGATGATGTATTATTTGAATTTATATTTAAATATTTAAAGAAAATAAGAAAAATACTTTATTATTTAAAGTTTAAAAAATCATAATGTGATCAAAATCTCTCGCAAAGGCTTAAAAAAAACTTTATTTTGGAAGGTTAAAGACTTGCATCTTAAGACAACCATCATGGCCATGTTTGGACATCACGTGCTCTTGAAGAGCACTTCTCAAGAAAGAGGTCTTCAATCCCCCCCTCTCTGTTTACATAGAAATCTTATTGTTGAAGGTATAACACATTATTATTTTGTACTGGATTTATTGTAAACAATTTTCTAATCGCAGTGTCAATTTTTTGATGCAATAACATTTCAAAGCGGTTCTCATAAGAGGCTTACGCTTTGACCCGCTGGTTCCTAAACTTTTTTGGGCTGGCGCCGACCTATTGGAGTAGGTGATGATTTATCAGCGCCTTCTCGTGTGATGCCAAAATTTATCACTAACAAGGGGAGGGGGAGAAACTAACAAGATTTTGCTCTATAGCTGAAGATTTTCCCGACTAATGCTAATTGCTTATTTCCATGATATCGGCCTCCTACCCATCGAGACTTCTGAAACCCACAAGACCTCTTCAACGACTTAACAAAATAAAAATACTATTCAAAAAACTAAACCGTTAATTTTCAAATAATAATAATAATAATAAAACCCTTGCCGCACCCCAATGGTGCATAGGGCACTGCTTCATATAATAGCAGTGTTATCTCGATCGTTTACACATGAAGGAAAGGTGATCAGCCCTCCACTTCAGGTACCAGTCCAGTCTAATATTGAATAAATATTAGAGTAAAAAAATCACTTGTATTTTACCCCCTGGGAATCGAACCCGGGACCTCCAGAACGGTAGCCGAGCATGCTGACCATTACACTACGGAGGCGGAGGCTAATTTTTAAATAGGTTTATAAAACTACTTACGTATTCATAATTATCCCAAAGTTCAGACACATCTAATGATTTATTCTAAATTTTGTAATACTTTAAATAATGATATATTTGACTAGAGACGTGTTAATAAAATTCATGTTAACATATTTTTATTAAAATAAATATGTAAATTTCTTTATTAACATTTATATTTTGAAGGCACTTAAGTTTATTATTAAGGCATTTAATTATGGTTTTAATAATTTAGAAACAAACGCTTTCACGTAGGTAATAATAATATTAAGCAATTTAACATTAACTTAAGCTTTCTATGGGATTTGAAAAAAAATAATAAAAAAATATTTTGGTATGTTCTGGTATTCTCACCCAAAATCTTAAATTATCTAATGTTTTTATTAAAAACAAGTAATTATGCATAGAATAGTAATAGCAGGGGCGTGTATTCTATATAGGCAGAAAAGCAGTGCCTACCCTACCTTACTAAGTAGTTCCTACCTTACCTTACTACCCACCTCTACTGACTACATTTCAAAAACTGTGCACCCAACTGCGTGATAGTATTATCATGTTAAATGGTATTTAAAAAAAACTAAATAAATATTTGAAACTTGATACTGTATAACTTGGTACTTCACACGTTTTACTATTTAACCAAAATACCTACTTCAAGAACAAGCACATTTATGTACCAACATGTTCATATTCAAGTTATTTGAACAAATGTCAAGTCACATCCTGTCACCAAACAAAACAATTCACAAATACTTATCCCAAAACATTTTGATACTTTAAAGATCACTTAAAGTCTTTTGACAAGTGTCATTAGTTTTACATACAACTGCCTTATTTATATGTAAATTTATTAACATTAATAATTTATAAAATTATTTGCTGCTTACGTTATTTCTTTATTGTATTTGTTTGATGTCTTGATTAGAACTGTGAAAAACCAGAATATTGTTACAAAAAAGTTACACTTTTTAAACTTTTAGTAAACTTTTAGAAACAAAAAATATTATAGCCCAAAAAATTAAACTACTGTATCAAATTTCATTATCATACTACCAAAACAAAGTATGTTTTGTGTTTTCTTAGTATTTACACTACAAAGAATTTTTATATAAACATTGTTGGTAAACCCGACCGTTATTTATTGTAGTTTTTATCAATATTTAATTGATATTACAACTAAGATGAAGTAATTACTAAATTGGGAATATGAAAATCTGAGTTTTTATAGGGTTTACAACATTCATTACTCTGTTTTTACATTTTTAACATACCACTTACCAATTTACCTATAATTGAACAACCATAACCCACCATAAGTTAATTTTTTTAATATGCGACAGGGATTGACAAATTTTCAATACAAATATACCATTTTTGTGCAAGTAATTTTAATGCAAATAGATATTTATTTAAGTGTGTGAATTTTTTGTTATTATATTTATTAATTTCCTAAAAACGGGATGGTAAATGAAATTAAACTCGCGTTATGAATAAGCTAGTGTGCCCAAAATATCTTCCGTTTCATTTGATACCGACCTATAACATTATGCTTAAATCTGAGAGTAAGCCGAGCTTATAAGTTATTAGAATATTCAGAATAAATGCATGAGATTACAGTGAATATGATTTCAATAATGTAAGTAAAGGATGTGTGTTATTATAGTACACATACATGTACAGGGTGGCGCAAAATTAATCACCCTATTGAAAGATGTCATAATTTTTGCTAATGGCGTCGTACGTATATCATATTTGACATTTGTGAAATAGACAGCTGCGGTATACAAACAAAGGGGCATAAATATGTATCAACACTGACGGCACCCACTTGACGGATATCATCTTTTCCACTTACTAGAAAAAAATGTTAAGATCCAATTAAAGATTTCCATCGCTCATAATCATTTTTTATTTAGTAAAAAAGTTATAAAAAAAAACAAAATTTGATGATTTATTTAATTTAATATCACCATAAATTTTTCTGTATTTTTCAGCTTACAAATGTTAAATATTATTTTTGTACGACGCCATTTGTAAAAAAATCAAAACATCTTCTGATTAATTAGAGAGACTGACTTTGTGCCACGCTGTATATCATATACCTAAGTAGGGAGTTTTTATGCAAATATGCTGTATTTACGTGTGTGGTCCTTGATTTTCCCAAAAGATAATTTGGGATTCTACCCATTAAACCCTTACTTCGTCGCACAGTTAAGAAAATACCTTCACACGTGTTTAATATTTTGAACCACACTATATATGAGGACAAGATTCCCAAACTTATTGAGGTAGAACTATGTTAATGGTCCCACACAATGGACCAAGTATTCAACCGAGAGTTCACCTCACAGCTTACAGGTGAAATTCTGACGCTATCGAAATAGTGAACACAAATCTGACCGCAGACCGTTCATATCCATTATGAGTTCATAGTATTTGTTATGAAATATTATTAGGATCGTTTATTGCTGATTGGGTCTAGTGTGTGGAGCCGACATGAGATTTAAAAAATGGTAAGTGGACGAAACCAAGACAAACCTATTATACTTTTTTTATATCTTTCATATTATATCGCTCTGTAAAAAGTTAATATACATATTTAAATCGTTGGTTTAAGGCTCAAGAATCAATATCCCGTAACTATTTTTTTTTTGTAAAATCCAGTTAACATTTTGCTATGTTCAAATGAAGTAAGCTATATATATAAATATAAACATATATATATATATATATATATATATATATATATATATATATATATATATATATATATATATATATATATATATATATATATTTATATATTTATGTATATATATATTTATATATATATATATATTTATACATATATATATATATATATATATATATATATATATATATATATATATATATATATATATATATTATATATATATATATATATATATATATATATATATATATATATATATATATATATATATATATATATATATATATATATATATATATATATATATTTATATATTTATGTATATATATATTTATATATATATATATATATTTATACATATATATATATATATATATATATATATATATATATATATATATATATATATATATATATATATATATATATATATATATATATATATATATATATATATATATATATATATATATATATATATATATATATATATATATATATATATATATATATATATATATATATATATATATATATATATATATATATATATATATATATATATATATATATATATATTTATATACATATATATATGTACATATATATATATATATATATATATATATATATATATATATATATATATATATATATATATATATATATATATATATATATATATATATGTATATGTATATATTAATTTATATTAATTTTTGACCAAGACCATTGCATATATTCAAGTTATAAAAATTAATGCAATATGGATACTTTTAAATTTAAAAAAAAAATGTTAATAATATTAGTTTTTAACCACTCACTGAGATTTTTATGTCTGCCGGTTTCCAGACTTACCCGTCTCTTCGTCAGGACAATCAGTACCACAGCATGCAAACAATACTACCCTTCACCACCATAGCACTATTCACACACTTAAAACAACACAAAATGTTTAACACATGCGACTTTGGTCGACTCGAAGACAAACATACACTAGGGATTGCAGCACAAATATGTATTAAGAGCCGAGGTCTAACATGCATGCTAAAACTCTCAGTGAGTGGTTAAAAACTAATATTACTAACATTTTTGTAAAAAAATATTAAAAGTAAAAATGACTAACTTTGAAGTAAATGCTTTAAATATTAATAATTTTGGCAATTTGGATGTTCAATAATTTACTGAATGGGGAAATATTACACTAGTTTTTACTTGAGCTAGCTGAATGCCAGGTCGTAAGCCCTGGGACGCTAAGACTTCTTTTATATACAAAAAAACGATAAATGTTTCATCTCAAGTTTAGACACCTTCAACATTTTGCTATTTGAGTTCAGACGAACAAAGAATCCGTCGGTAAAATCTAGCAAAATTTTTAGCGCGTTGGTATTTACGCCAATCTACTAAACGGACACATTTGCTATTTAATGTCTTGTTGTGATGGTAAACTATTGTTTACTTTCAGATATTGTTTACTATCAGAGTTACAATATTTGTGTTATATTCTATTTCTAACACCGTTCTTCACTCTGGTGACCCAGATCTCATTTTGATTTTTTTTCTATCTAATAAAAAAACAGAATGTTTAATCTAAGGGCATAGAGAATCTGGCGGCTATTCCAGTTTGATACGCCTTTTTTAAGAGTAAACAAGGTAACAAGCATCACAGAGATCATGAAGACACTTCTTTACCCTTTGAGTATTTTTCCTGCGACACCACATGACGTTTGTGTAATAATATTATTGATTTTATAACTAATTTATTTAAATATTAAATGTTAAAGTCAAACACTGATTTTTAGAATCCATGAAAATGCCACAACAAGGCGAAACAATTGTCACAAATTTTATTTTTATGTGTAAAATTATAAACTACAATTTAGTAGACTCTAAAAATCAATATTTCATTTTAACATTTAACGTTAAAATTAAAATGGAGTTCTACAAATTAAACGCCAAATCTATAAATAATATTATTGATAGCCGCGAGGACTGCCTTTATTGAGACTCATTTTACATACTTATATACAGCTTTATTTTCATAAAATGGCTGGTTACCTACTTTACTTAAACTAAGTATTATGTGTTTATATAAATTTTATATCTCATTTCATATTGCAACAAATTGAAACATTAACTCATGAAAAAATTCATTTATCCAGTAAGGTAACTGCACCACGTGAATTTGATAACACTTATTCATTGAAGGTGTATTTTATGTTTCTTTATAGTATTAATTGCTGTAAATTGTAAAGCACCCTTGAGGTGATTTTTCACGAAAACGGCGCTTTATATATTGTCCAAAATTATTAATACTTTTATCATATTTACAGTGTTTGATAATGCTGAATTTATTAAAACACGTGTCACAATATATTTTAGGAAATACATAGTGGTATTTACCATTTAAAATTTTAATAATATAAAAATCATTCTATTAAATTGTCGATTATCATTTTTACAACCAAGTATTTAATTTACAACAAGTATGCAACTGGTATTTTAACACTTCATTGTTTGTCGTTTATTTGGAGAGAAAAAACATTCCAATAGTGAATAAACGTAAATCAGAGAAAGCATTTGTACATGCATATATCGCTCACTCCTTTCAAGAACGTCATAAATAAAAATAAAAAACTGATTTTTCAGGAGAACGTTTTTAAAGTTTAAAAATATAATACAATGTTTAAAAAATAAATATCAAACCACTTATTAAACTTTTTACTGTGCACCAGATCTTTTTAGGTAAAACCTGAAGGTTTTTTTCTCCATTTGAAAAATATTTAGTATTTTTAAAAAATAATTAAACCATACATTTTCTTCAAAATTTGAAAACAACACTTTCTGCCTGTAGCGGATAAATATTAATTTAAAAATATGCCGCTTTTGGTGGGATATAGTCCACTTTCTGGGCATTCCGAAAACATGCACAACTAAAAACTGACGATTTTTTATTTATGACGTTCTTGAAAGGAGTGAGCGATATGTATGTATACAAGCTTGAATAGAAAAGGAATTTTGTTTTTATTTTTATTGAATAATCGTAAAACAACAAGTGTACGTACATATTTATGAGCAATTATGTACGTACATTCATAAAACACTGACGTTAACATTTTACTGAGGGGTAATAAACATAAACTGGTAAAATATATAAATTGCCTGATGTTATAAGCTGTAAGAATTTACTTGGATAGGTTATCTAGAAAATACGGGTAGGAAAATCTCTTTATGACTGTAACAGTAGTAAAAATAACTTCGCATAGGGTGAAGTATTCAGTTGTGAATGATTGATTTATTGAATAACGCAATAAAAAATCTTTTAAATTGCGACTGAAATCTTTTATTGACATCATTACAATTCGTTTTGCATTGATGCAAATTTTGGTTCATTTTGGACGCTTTCTATGACGCGACGCAGTCTCAGTCGAAATGCTGGAATGTCAGCTGTCAAATCCACAAGCGAATGTGGACGATTCATCAATATATTATACGTCTATGTTCATCTACATACATCTTGCTTTTAAGGTAGAGCCACAAAAAAAGGTGAGGTGAGGTGCCAAATAAGTAAATAAATAAATATATATTTTTAATATTTCAAGCATGCCTTTGTTTTTTATTCCAGTAATAAAACATACCCTGAAGAGGGCAACAGGGTGTTGCCGAAACTAGTTGGTTTTTAATAATGTGAGTGGATCAAAAAACAAAGCCATTTTATTTCTCCAAATAATATAAACAAATATGAATTTTACATTTTATTTATTTATATTTATTTATACAACTACAATTTATCATAAAACTATAAATTTCGTAAGTAAACTATAAAATACTACTATAAAAAAGCACTATATTTAGCTAGTTTTATCTCTAATTTGAACGCGATCATTTTCAAAGTTATTTTTAAATTTCTGGGAGTTGTACGTCAATTTTACATATAAAATATATTTTTTTACTATGAATCGAGATATATTGGAACAAAATAAATCATATTTTTAAAATGTCATAGTAAAATTTCAATTTTTTACTATTTTCTGTTCAATAATCCCAGATAGAGAGGAGAGACACTTTACGAATTAAGGCCCAGTATAAGTCGGAACTTAATTTTCTCTAAATCCAAGTTTTACGTAATGGATTTTTTTCTTAAAACACCGTTTTTGGATTGAACAAATAAGTTTTGTAATTAAATTGTTACTTTGTTTTTAAATCACAAAGTTAATGCTTCAAATACAAATTATAATAAGTTTTGTGACTGTGAAGTTTTAAGACATGTGACCTCTGGAATGGATTCAGTGTTAGCGAATATCCCTTAAGCCGATTATATGTAAAATATGAAATTCGGATTGCTCTAAAAAGTAACGTATAAAAATTTATTCTCCTAAGAATTTATTCTCTTTTGTATATTTTATTAAATGGGGTATTCATTTAGAAATATATATATTATTCATTTATTTTACTATTTTGTTATACCGGAATTAAATGACATTAGCATTTATTAAACTTATTTTTAAACTTGTGTATCTTTTGGCGCCGTTTAGACTGCATATAGAATGGAAATTAAGAAAAGGAAGAAAAAAATCAAATCTACATAGTGTCAACGCCACGCGGAGCGTTATCTATATAGAAAAGCGGTTAAAATTTACATAATTCTTTGCATGAATAAAAATAATTTAATTAGATCCCCTGATTGCTGATTGATACTTCGAAATGACCATTTCATTACTGCAGTGATTCTCAATCTTTTTGTCGTCTGGTCTTTTCCTCGTCAATTTTTCAGCGGAGCTCTGTAAAGAGTGTTTAAATCGTTTTAAATTTAATCCTTTGGTTTTAGTTTTAATGGTTTAATATGTTTTCTTTTGTTTTGAATATTGAAAGCATTAACTTTGTGGATCATATTTATATATTATTTTGAGAAATAAAAATACTTTGTTTTTTTATTCACTCACATTTTTATTAGCAACCAACTAGTTTCGGCAACAACCTGTTGCCCTCTTCAGTCATAAATTAAACCCTGAAGAGGGCAACAGGTTGTTGCCGAAACTAGTTGGTTGCTAATAAAAATGTGAATGGATCAAAGAACAAAGTATTTTTATTTCTCAAAATAATACATGTTTTCTTTTCTCCACTATACTCTAGACAAATCGGCGCGAAACGACATCTTTTGATCCCGCGTAGCAAAAACTAGAAAGTGAAAAAAAGGTAATAGTTTAAGATACGTTAGTCACTCATGTCCATTTATGTATGTGGTTATTTTTTTAATAAACAATTATTATAACAGTTCGTTGATGTAGGTTGGGTTTTTCACTAATTACTTACGTGTTTTTTTTTTCAAATACCTAGAAGGCTCCGGAAATTTGAAATGAAGCCATTTAATTTTGTTCTACGCGGAAATGTTTTGCGTCCGTTTATCGAAATGTCAGTTGCTCTGTGTGTTTTGCTTTAAGGTACAGACAACATGCTACATGAGCATGCTCATTAGCTGTATACATTTGCTTGAAATAAGCAAGACACTAGCATGTTTATAAGCAAACCTGCTCTCGGAGCACACCCCTCCCACCCACGCTGAGGGTAGCATGCTCAAAAATTGGACGACTGACTATTTTTGAGCACGCTCGAAATGAGCATGCTTATTTCTATAAAATAACGTACACACATGCTACTAAGTAGCCAATGCTCAATAATAGCATGCTTTAATGCTAATAATGAGCATGTGTATCTAGACTTATACAGATAATCATTAAGCAGGGATAGTTTCTTTGAAATCGTGGATTTTGGTTTTTTTATGTTATTTATATTTTTTAAAGGTGTAATTAATGTTAATGTTGTTTTATACTGATTCAATACACTTACCGTCTTACAGCTTGACCATCGCGCTCCACAGTTTATGAATCTCTGAATCAGATTGTAAAAAAGATCAATATATTCGATTTTATTGAAATGCTTTAAATTTATTATAACGTTGAAGTAGTGATTTATAAGACGGGATTTATTATGCTTGCATATTAATTTATTTTCGATTAATAAAACATAAATAAGGCATCAAAAATGTGGAAAGTTTTATGGTGTAATAAAGCGAAGGAAAAAATGTGTTAATATAAATAGTCGGTCATTATCTGGGATCATTAATTAAAATTAGGAAGATGTGCAAAGAAACATGCCTAAGGTTAAATGTTAAAACCGGTAGTCGATAAACTTTAAAATATCACTAGGTACCTATTTCCTCTGACATTTGAAGATAATGCCTGACCAACAAAACAATTTCGTTTAAAAATTGGATGGACTAGTTTTTTGTTATTTATTTTTGTAAATATTCTATCGAGATACTAAGTGATATTTAACTGCCCGCTAATCTTTAATAACGATTAAATCGTGGCGGTAGAATCGATAGCCCGCAACTTAATTTTCTTTTTACCCGGGTAATATTTAACGTACATGATTTTTTTGTTTAAAACACCGTTTTGTATTGAAGGAGTAAGTTTTCTTCGAAATAAATATACGTTTTGAAAAGAAAAGATTATTGAATGTTAAGAAGTTAAAAAAATGTAAAAAATATTTATAAATATATATTCTAAAAAAATGTGTGTTTAAATACGCATGACTTCTTGCGCGGCCATTTTTATTTTAAATATTATATTGTAAAAAAATTAAATATTATATTTCATACATTATTTATTAAAATATATGACAGCGGTAATATTTTTATTTTATTAAATGAAAGAGTTGTGTTTTTATTATTTACAAAAATACTTCAATTTCATACTATTTCTATGAGCCTCAACTGGTCATTATTGAATATATGTATCAAATTGTGGTAGAGTGGGTTCGAACTCAGAAACTCTGATTCAAGAGTCCGCGACACTAACCACGGGACCACAATCCGACACAATATAATAAAATTTTAATAAAATATATTGCATGCAAATCGAGAATTTAAGTGATTAATTCGAAAATAATACGTAAGTGTGATCAGATGTCCACTGCTGATAATTCGTCGGCAGTTTTCTTCTGAACTAAGGAACGTGGACTTGACTTGAGAATGCAAAGAAGCTGGCAACCTATATAAGAGCTTTGCAAGTAGTTTCAGGATTCCGTATTCTGTACATAGGAAGAGAATATAGATTCAATTAACTTAAGTGATCAAATTTAGAGGTACATCAGAGGATCAAGTGCACATTTTTTTACATTTTCACGTTGTCACATCATTTCGCTCACTCCTTTCAAGAACGTCATAAATCAAAAAACGTGATTTTTCAGGAGAACGTTTTTAAGGTTTAAAAATATAATCCAATTTATTAAAAATAAATATCAAGCCACTTATTGAACTTTTTACTGTGCAACAGATCTTTTAAGGTTAAACCGGAAGGTTTTTTCTCCATTTGAAAAATAACTAATTTCTTTAAAAAAAATAAACAATGCCTTTTCTTCAAAATGCAAAAACAACACTTTCTGCCCTGTAGTGGGTAAATGTCAAGTTGAAAATATGCCTCTTTTGCTGGGATATACTACATTTTTTGGGCATTTCGAAAACATGTATAACTAAAAATTCACGATTTTTTATTTATGACGTTCTTGAAAGGAGTGAGCGATTTGTCAAGCCGAAAATATTGAGAAACACTGTCCTAGGTAGACAATATGACGTTACTTATACTTTTCCGCGGATAAATTTCAAAACAAATAGTGGTAAACACGGACGCATGTTAACTCCGCTCTTCGTTTGGTTCCGCGTAAACGAGCCAGTACTAGAAATGGATAAAAATAAACAAATAAACAAAGTGTAGGCACTAATTTCCAATTAGTCACGGTAACTTGTACTCGGTGAAGTGCTACGCCTTTATTTATTCCCTTTCGTATTTAAATAGGTACAATATTCTTGAGGTTTTTTCTTTTTCTCAAGTTCTAAATTCATGACTGTGTACTGAGTATCGTAACAACCATTAATTATTATAGTTAGTTGTCTTAACTATGTGTTCATAAACATATGGATACTAGATATAAGGCTAAAATAAGACTGCCATTTAAAAAAAAAAGCTAATTATATAATGTATAAGGATTAGAAAATGTATGATGAGTTTCCTGAATGTATAATATGAAGAATGAAACGAGTCTGAAAGAATTTAAAATAAAAGTTTTGTACGCTGTGAGAAGATATAAATATACATATACTCGTATACGATGTAAATGAAGTGTAAAAAATAGTTTGTATTAAATGTAATATATTATTTTTTGACATCTAATCAAAGATGAAGAAGAATATGGAAGTCTGGGCATTTACGGGGCTGACGACCGTCATATGTTGGTTTAAGTGATCACTTTACACGCGTGTAACATTCACTAATTCTACCCATTATTGACAACCACACTACTCAAATTCTTGGAAGTTCTATATATATGAACCAATTTAGAAACCTTGTTCTTGAATCACTAGAACTTCACTAGAGACATCTATTGGTGAGATGTAAAGAAGCTTTTTACTAAGCAGAAACTCTTATATTAGTATGTGAGGTCCGAATCCTGGATTATAATCACACACATGAGAAACGCCAGAAAATACCATTTTCATTTTTATTATTTAAGCTTATATTTGACCAGATAATTTATGTACAACATTTTGAGTGTGTCAACAAGTATTTGGACACACTCAAAATGTTGTAAATGTAATATAAGCTAACTAAAGAAATAAATAATGAAAAATATAAACAAAAACTTGATATGAAACATATATCGTTCTGTTAATACGAAAGAAGATGGAAATCTGAGCATCCCAGGGCTTACGACCTGGCATTTGGCTGTCTTAAGCGATCACTTTAAAAGACTCTCCTCATCATTCATCGTTTACTTTGTGTAATACCACTTTATTTTAATGTAGTATTACACAAAGTAAACTACGAATGAAAAGGAGAGTATTATATTACCATGCTACAAAGTTAATAATACTTTTTATATACAAAATAGATCCCTTTATACACTTGTGTAACGTTGACCATTCTGGCCATTATTTAACATCCGTCGTGAGCCCTGAAATGCTCAGACCTGCATCTTCTTTCATATAAAAATAACGATAGATGTTTCTTATGTGTTTTACTCTCTCTTGCTGCTCGCTGATAGTGTTTGAAGGAAACGTGTATTTACCAGTGCTTACTATTTGTTATTTTATTATGATTTTATGTTATAAGACTGTTGGTTTCTCTATTAGTGTATTCATTAGTGTACTTTTATTTTTATATTAGATACTATATACATATATATATAAATATATATATATATATATATATATATATATATATATATATATATATATATATATATATATATATATATATATATATATATATATATATATATATATATATATATTTATTATTAGATTAAAACCAATATTTTTAGCTTTTCCACTTTTTTATTTGATCAGCGACCGGGTTTCGTCGTTACCGACATTATCAGACTGGAGTCTGATGATGTCGGTAACGACGAAACCCGGTCGCTGGTCAAATAAAAAAGTGGAAAAGCTAAAAATATTGGTTTTAATCTAATAATATATTAAAAATGCAATTCCATCACGAAGTGTCAGTGGATAATATATTTATATATATATATATATATATATATATATATATATATATATATATATATATATATATATATATATATATATATATATATATATATATATATATATATATATATATATATATATATATATATATATTATCTTAAAGGTTTCAGCCGTTCAATGAATAAATAAATATAGAGTTTAAACACCTATAACTTTCACATATCATCTGTAGGGTGAATAATCCAGGGTCTGATATAATAAATAATACCAACATTCTTAACCATTGACTAACTAAAATGATGCCGCTTTCTGCAGGGGTAGACAGAGAGAAAGTAGAACGCCACACCGCTCTGTCAAACAAAAACATCATTCTCCTCTTTCAAATTCATGCATCTCCTCTTACATACCCGCCAAGCAATAAATGCCAAATTTAAAGTGAAATTACATAAATTTAACTCAATGTTTGTACCAACAGGTAGGGTTAGTTGCACACGAATATAAAATTGACCCTTGACCAAGGAAGTATACCTTTTTTCCGTCGAAGTCATGCCATGTATCTAAAAAAAGCCTTTGTCAACGCACTCTATATTAGTTCTGAGAAAAACCAATATTAACCCTAAAATGTCAGATGGTTGATACAGAATTGTTCGTTTCTGAAAAGTTCCGAGCTGTTTCATTGTTACTAGAAGCTGCCATACATAAATGTCGAACACCATTCCATTTGTGGTGATTGACGAGGGTAAACCCGCCAGGATAATGGCTCCTAATATCGACTCACTCATTGTAAATTCTTAATACATTCGATGTTGAAAAAAATTCAATTATCTGATCAAATTATAAGCTTAAATAATCAAAATGAAAATGATATTTTGTGTGTGTGATTATAATCCAGGATTCGGACCTCACATACTAATAAAAGAGTTTCTGCTCAATAAAAAGCTTCTTTTCATCTCACCAATAGATGTCTCTAGTGAAGTTCTAGTGATTCAAGAATAATGTTTCAAAATTGCTTCATATATAATATATAGAACTTTCAACAATTTGAGTAATATGGTTGTCAAAAATGGGTAGAATTGGTGAATGTTACACGTGTGTAAAGTGATCACTTAAACCAGCCTATGACGGTCATCAGCCCCGTAAATGCCCAGACTTTCATATTCTTCTTCATCTTGGATGAGATGTCAAAAAACAACTTTCGATGTAGTTTTTCTCTACGAAAATTAAAATTACATTCTTATATAAATAAAAAAAACCTGTGAAATGATATAATAAATTAATAAGCTGTCAGCGGATATCATTTAAATGGCTAATACCTATGTAGTAGAAAATTGCTAAATCTCAAGGGTTCTTTAGAGACTTTACAGAATTAGGGTATGTTTGGTGTTCCTCCTCAGGACGTTGAATTTAAAAGCTGGTCTGAATCGAGGAATGTTGGTTGAATCATGGTAGAGTTAAAAAAATATGGCCTTGGATATTAATTAGAACGTGGTGGCGTGGTGGGTCTGGTTGTGGTCCCGTGGTTCGTGTCGCGGACTCTCGAGTCCGAGTTTCTCGGTTCGAACCCACTCTACCTCTATTTGATACCTATTTCTAATAATGAGCCGCTTAGGCTCACAGAAATAGTATGAAATTGAAGTATTTTTGTAAATAATAAAAACACAAATAATTCACTGAAAAAAGAAAAGAAAGCTTTCATTTTAACATTACCTTATAATGTAACATGCTTCGCCGACAGTGATGAGCACTTTAAAATATGTATGTACGCAATTTAATCTTTGCTTACGAAATATTCTGCCATGCTATGTATTTTTTTTTAAACTTTCAATTATGGTTTCGAAATACGGTATTAGGGTAGTTATTTCATTGACATTCTTGAAGGTATATAACGTTCCTTCAAGCAAACGTTGTTCTGTAATTCGGTAGGTACCTGTCAGAGAAAACTCAATAAGAATCGCTAGTGAAAAATTCCCGACAACGGACATTCCTTTCTACTTTATGGGCAACAACCAAAAATATATTTTCACGAGAAATACAAAAAAAAATGTAAAATTGTATTTTAGTACTATGAACCTATCTAAATGAAACCTCATGCACTATATATATGGTATATATAATACATACATGAAATGTTACGATTGTCGAGATTAATAAAGGTTTGCCTCCATAGTGTAGTAATCATTTAGTGAGATCCCTGGTTCGATTCCCAAGAGAATCAAAATAAATTTAAGTGATTTTTCACTCCAATATTTATTTAATATCACCCTGGACTGATAACTGAAGCGCAGGACTTCAAGTAATTAACGATCAATGTAACACTGCGTCGTTATGTGATATTTTTTAACAATTATTTTGTGAAACAGTTATATTCATCTGATGCAATAAATATCCAAATATATACTAATTAATATAAATGTAGTATTTTATCGCTCACTCCTTTCAAGAACGTCATAAATCAAAAAACTTGATTTTTCAGGAAAACGGTTTTAAAGTTTAAAAATATAATACAATGAATTAAAATTAATTTCAAGCCACTTACTGAACTTTTTACTGTGCAGCAGATCTTTTTAGGTAAAACCGGAATGTTTTTTCTCCATTTGAAAAACATTTAGTATATTTAAAAAAATAATTAAACAATACATTTTCTTCAAAATGCAAAAACAACACTTTTTGCCCTGTAGCGGGTAAATATTAAGTTTAAAATATGCCACTTTTGCTAGGATATAGTACATGTTCTGGGCATTCAAAAACATGCACAACTGAAAATT
This sequence comes from Brachycentrus maculatus, assembly GCF_059751285.1. Classification (NCBI taxonomy): domain Eukaryota; kingdom Metazoa; phylum Arthropoda; class Insecta; order Trichoptera; family Brachycentridae; genus Brachycentrus; species Brachycentrus maculatus. The sequence goes on from NW_028280858.1 coordinate 1,832,677, forward strand.
GACGATTTTTGATTTATGACGTTCTTGAAAGGAGTGAGCGATATGACAGCTAGTTATACAAAGTAAGGCATCGAATAGCTCTATCCATGTATCCAATAATTATATTATTATGAATTTGTTTGTATAAGACTTTTTTCTTGTTTGATCGATTTCACGAGTCGATATAATCGATTACGGTTCAACTGACAGTCGAAAAATTAGCTCATTAATCACAGTAACAGTTTTGTGTATTGGATAAGCCTCTCCTGCTTCTTTCTTTAGTAAACTAATGTTATACATAATAATAACAATATTTAAGGCCCAGCATTCGTTAAGTCGTAACTTACTTTTTTCTAAATCCAGGTGACATTTGACGTAATTGATTTTTTTCTTAAAATACCGTTTTAGCATTGAAAAAATAAGTTTTTCTTCGAAGGTTAGGATTATATGGTTTTGAAAAGAAAAGAGTTATTGAAAAGTAATGTTATTAAAATTATAAAAATATTTTTTCTATACATATTCTAAAAAAAAAATATCCGAAATATATTATTTTTTAAATCGGGCGTGGACACACGTGCAGCCCTGACCGCGGCTGAACGGAGTTATTGAAATGTTAGGAGTTTTAAAAAAAATATAAAAATATTTTTTCTTTACGGTGGTCGGCCGGTGAATGAATTTTGGCTTGCGTGTATCGCACCCTTAAGGGTGTAGGCACATTTTTGCCAAATTTTCGATACAGAGATTCTTAGGCCAGTCGGTGTTTTTAATACACCGGTTATTTGGCGTTTTTGGAATTTCATATACCGATTTCTTGGTCTCGTAGGATTTCAATATTCCAATTCTTTGACCTGTTGGAATTTATCTGTCCATATTTATAACTATCCATTTTTTTTCAATTATCGGATATAAAAAAGAAGAATGCCATAATGAGATGGAGGTGTACGAACTGTAATTCAAAAGACGCCCTCGCATCGTAAAATATATGTACACGGAACATGAATCTCAACAATGAGCTTACATTTAAAACACTACATTAAAACATGATCGATTAATTCATTTAATTATTTAGCAATGCGCGAGCGAACATGAATTGCAAATGGTGCCTTAGGATTGTGATACATGTTTACTGTATAATATTATTGTATGCGTGTTATAGCATCAGTATAAACAATTATACAAAAAAAATTACATACTATCCAAACATGTTAATATTACAATTATTTTTCTTCCTGTGGGTTCTGTTATATAAAGTGACCCGTCATAATGACCCCCCACAAGATTTTTTTCTAGGCATATTCGCACCTTAGTGGTGCAAAGGCCACCATATCAAATCGGTGCAGAGAAAGGTGGATCATTTATTACGTAAAGCAGGGTGATCAGTTCTGAGCCCCTGAGTGTAACATGTTTAATGGAATTCAAATGACATAAGTGGAGAAGTTCACCGAAATCATTGTTTTTTCGAAATGGAAGTGGAGGAGGATTATAGAAGAAAAGTAGAATAGCAGTAATTGGTAGGGCACTCAGGGTAACATACTCGTAGTCGTAATTGATTTTTTTACACTGCTTATATATCCGCCAGCGCAATGTAGAGGTTGGTGTATTTGGCTAATGCTGAGGGGTCTTAGGTTCGATTCCTAAGGGGGTCAAAAAATATAAATGATTTTTCACTGAAATGTTTATTCAATATCTTCCTGAACTGGTACCTGAAGCGCAGGACTGATCACCTTGTCTTCATGTAATTAACGATCAATGTAACATAGCGTCGATACGATACAGTGTCCTTTGCACCATTTTGATGCAGATTATATGCATATGTTCTAAAAAACTCCTTATATGTCAAATAGTCTCTCAGTACAATGCGAATATAAATGAATAGTAATCCCTCGAAATAACCCCAATTCACAAAAAATCCAGTCGAATAATCCACAGCTTTTAGAGGAAGGAAAAATACTACAAATATACTTTTTGTAACGTGTTCAAATAAAGTTTTTTCCATTAATTGATTCGGCAGTCACTTTGTAGTAAATTTTATCCATTATAATTTAAATTTTACTTAGTGAATACCACTTTTGGTTAAAATCTATTGTGATATGTGTTTCGACGCATCACACGGTGTTTGAAAATAATGCGGAATGCATCGAAACACGTTTCACAATAGAGTTTATGACATAGTGGTATTTACGTTTAGTTTATTAGCTAACATTTAAAATGTGCTAACGTTTTCACACAGTAAATCATATTTTTTACTGATATTTTAGTATTTTAAAAACGTGAAAAACTCTCTATCTGATTAATAATATGTTTAAGCATCCTCCCACTTTGTATAAGACACTCACAATTTACAAAATTATAATTCATTAAGTTCGTGTTCATCGCTATAATAATCCTGGAGGTAATGATTTTGATAATAAGATTTTGCAGACGGTTATTAGTTACGAGTGTCGGACCGCCCTGGCGAAATCAGCTCGGCGTTCGGCTAATTGAATTTCGCCGTCGGAAAGGCCACATTGCCGGGGATAAACTGACACAGGCAACAAGCCCACTTATAAGAATCGATACCCTGTCCGCAGATTACTTCTTTATAGCCCTTTGTCTTAGTAAATTAATAAAGGCGCCTCGTGTATTACTTTTTATATAGATACATATTTAAAAAGGGCTTTTGATCCGCTCGATTTTAATGAATATTTAATCCACAATGGATAAATTTCACGAGGTGTGATTATTGGCTAATAAATTAATACGAAAAATCACAAGACTATCGGTAACATTCTTATTGAAATCTGTAGGGAAGTTTGGGAGATATTATGGTTCAAACTGAAGATATTTGAATTAAACGAAAAACGTGCATCTCCATACGTAATCAAATTTCTGTCATCTAACGTTTTATGACGTCAAATAGTTTATTGTCTATGGTTTATAGAGATGTAATAGTAGTAGTGTGGATTACTTGTTTACCACTACACTACCATTTGTGTTATACAAATATGAGGGGAGGGGGAGAGGGTGGGAGGGTGGACCATAGACATCAACAAATAGAACCGCCAATTGTTTTTAAGGGTAGGCATCGGAATGAAACATAATTATTTGGTACATTTCGAAGATATCTTATACAATATCATATGATATTATCAATGTATTGTATTTGAGCGGAACAATGTTTATGGGATATTTGACAGTTAGTTGACGATAAGTGGCTGCTAACATAAATCACCATTACTTAACGCCATATTGCACCATCACAAATATCCCGGGTCCAGGGCCGGATGTTGAGGCTTCTAGAGTCAATATTGTCAAACAAGTTCACAACTGGAACTACTCTTACCCTATAGACATTGGTTGGTGACACAAACCATTTCAAATTTCAATAAGTCCCAGGAAACTACTACCATTACGCCATTTCAGTGCAGGGGTAGGCAGAGAGGATGGAACGCTCTTCTGTCCTGACATTCACTCCTAGCTTACTTCACATCCATACATCTACTACTACATACCCTCCGATTACGTAGACTTTAACCCCACCAGATTTTATGTTCTGATTGATTTGGTCATGTCAAATCTTTTTTGGGCGTCATCGTTCTTTTCACGTTTGCCAAATATACTTTCTCAGTCACTTAGTTTATAGACTCCATATAGGGAACAGATGGGGATAAATTAAATGAATACATACACAAATCGAACCGGAATCAACGATTTTGTAAAATAAAAATAAAAGAAAATAGAAAATATGTTTTCTTTGATATTTTTAGTTTAGCTTTTAAAGTAGTCATCATAGCATTAAAAAATCTTAATGCTATGACTACTTTGAAAGCTGTCCCAAGGCATTCCTAGATCTGATACAGAAGCATCTAGACTTCCTGACAGACCTTCTCTTGCAAAGCATTTTTTTAAAAACTGAGTTGTGAAATTTATTGAAAATATGAAACAAAATTGTATCCTGATTTTACTGTGAATTTACATTTAAAAGCTTTTAATATCCATGTCATTGCCAATTAAAATACATACAGGGTTGTAAATCCACCAGCAAATTTTCTAGAAGTACCCCAGTGTAGGCAGTGTAAGGGATGGACGATGACTACTGTGTTTCTCAAAGAGAATTTATTATTTCAGACGCCGATGTTGCCGCGACTCGGAGCTGCGCTGACGGGGCGGCGCTAAAGGTCCGCCGCGGGCTGGAGCCATCATGACACACGCGGCCAGACATGGGGGCCAAACTTAGAGCGGGCATTCTGCTGTGCCTCCTGCTGGTGTACAGGTCCATGGGCGATGGAGCCAGATTGCTGGGTGAGTAGCTCCACCCTAGTAGTATTAGTAAGTAGTATGAAGTAGTGAGAAGAGAAATTTCAGCGTCGCGCGTCGAGGACCTGAGAGTGTAGAAACGCGACAATTATTTTTCCTTGATTCAAAAGTTAGCCGGTGAATTTATATCCGACAGTTAACTAAGCGAGTCCGCCTCCGTAGTGTAATGGTCAGCATGCTCGGCTACCGTTCTGGAGGTCCCGGGTTCGATTCCCAGGGGGGGGGTCAAATAAATAAAAGTGTTTTTTTTCACTCTAATATTCATTCAATATTACCCTGGACTGGTACCTGCAGCGGAGGGCTGTTCACCTTTCCTTCATGCTTTAACGATCAAGATAACACTGCGTTTATATGATACAGTGCCCCGCGCACCATTAGCTTCTTTTCCCAATAACATTCGCCTCATAAATTTGTTTTAGCGTTCTTTCCTCACTCATTCGTTCTGCATGTCCAAACCATCTCAACACACCTTTCTTAATTTTATCGATAATTCTTATCTCAGCATAATTATATCTCAGATAATGCATTGCAAACTTGTGTCCGACCCATCATGACGTATGGAATCGAAAGTAGACCAGACACCGCTGCCACAAAAAACACGCTTAGAGTGTCAGAAATGAAGACTCTGAGAAGCATAACAGGCAAGAGTCTTCGAGATAGACTGAGAAATGCCAAGATCAGGGAAATATGCGAGATCGAAGATGTCGTTAGGTGGGGAAGGCAACGAAGAAGACAATGGTATGCGCATGTGAGGAGAATGGAACCATCCAGACTCCCCCACATCGCATTGTACGGCCAACCCCATGGTAGACGACTCCCGGGCAGACCACCAAAGAGATGGGCCGATAGCTGGGAATCGACGTCGCAGGAGGCTAATCCCTCTTAAAAACAGGCCGTAAGGCCTACAATAAGAAGAAGAAGAAGAAGAAGAAGATAATGCATATCTCAAAATTATACAATTTAATGAAAGTCATAAATAAAAACCATAAATTTCTCATTAATATTTCCACCACATCGTTCGCGTTTGTTAATGCTAAAATTACAAGGAATTAATTTCACTGTACAAATTTATTTTGAATTCGTATTTATTTTAATGTGTTTATTTTACACTTGTACTCGAATTAATAAATAAATTATCGCGAAGGACAGATTGAGAAAAACACTCAACACTTCACCGCTATCAACTCAAAGTAATAGGTAAGTACCTAAGTACTTGGGTTTAGTTCTAATCAAACAAACTAATAAAAAAGATAATACATTCGAGCTTCCATATTACGAAGTCGATAAAAACCACACGAAAAAGTTCATAATATACATACATAAGTACATTTAAGAAAACATGTTACGATATTAAACAGTATGTGTATTTAATGTTTTCTAACATTTTATATTCAATGAGATGTATGAAGAGAGATTCATGAATATCACATGTTTTTTTAATCTGTAATAGATAAAGTCTTCTTATGAAGATTTTCTTGTAATGGCAGCGCCATCTGTTGAACTTATCAGCCAATACACGCAATACTTAACATAGCTCATGGCGGACAACGCGTTTTTTACTGCAGCTTAAATATTGTGTACCCACATGCATTGTGAAAATTAAACATATTAGAAATGTGTGCTGTTTCTACATTTTCTTGTTCTTTTCTTTCTCTTCCATTTAACCAGACTGAGCCACGGCAACGCATGATCGGGTACAGGTAGTTTAAAATATATTATATATTTTGTACCAAATACTGTATTATTGTCAAAAAATCAACAAAAAAAGCCCCAATTATTGTCAAAAATTATTCATTTAAAAGTTATTCGTCTATGTTGAAATATCTATACAATAAAAAAAAACTTTAAGTGTTTTTCAAGGCTGAGATCTCGAACATTCAAAATAGAACGCTATTGGCTGCAGTAGGGGCTAGATATCTTTCAGTGTAATATTAAATAATATATATTGGATTTTGCCTTTTTTTAAGAATATATTATATGTATTGAAAAAACATTTTCATATTTTTTTTAACTCCTCACCTTTCAATAAAAATTTTTTTCCAAAACCATATATTTATTTCGAAGACAAACTTATTTTTTTAATACGAAAGTGGTGTTATAAAAAACAGTTACTAGGTTATTTGGGTCTACAGAAAATTAAGTTTTTTTTGTATATTGGGCCTTAAAAGAGATGTTACTTATTTCAAGATGAAATGTAACATCAGCCTATTCGTATTCCAATGGAATTTATTCATTATTCTGTCGCTATTCCATTTCTCTGTTTAGAGTCAAAGAATTAGTCTCAGGACGTTATTTCTGTCAGCCTGTCAGGTAGAGTTTTACTTGATGTTGAAAACTAGGGGCAATTTTTCACCGAACGTGCAATATAAACCTGGTGTAATTTAGTTTATCGATAGCATTTCGACTATCCAAATAATATTTGTGACGATATATTTTACGGTACAATTCTTGAAAATTAGTACTGAATCTTCCTTAAAGTAAAATTTAATTAAAGACACAAAAAGTATGTCTATCTTAAGAAACTATGTACAAAGCTACTAACTAACTAACCATCACGCTGCTTCCCCGCAGGGGTAGGCAGAGAGAATAGAACGCCACACTACTTTGCAAACTTTCTTCGCCTCTTCCACATTCATGCAGCTCCTTATTAACATACGCCGATTATTCCAACTCCTGACCCGGCCGCTTTCAAGTATTTGACATACCTGATCATGAACTACGTTATATTACGCCTAATAAATTTCTTTTACCGTTCTTTCCACACTCATACTTATTCATGTCCAAACTATCTCAACACATCTTTCTTAATTTTATCGATAATGTTTATGCTCAGCCTTGCATTCTTTCCTTGTTTTACCATTCAAACATATATCATACATCGTACAAAGCTTGTTTCTATAAATCGTTGATAAAACAATCTCATCGAAATTTCACTGCAAATGCTTGAAGATAGTTAGAATATAACAGACCTTAAAATTTTAATATGTTGTCTAAAAAGATATAATCGTGCGTAAATGCAAGTGTAATTAACTTTATATTAGGTGATCGGTTGCTAGAGAGGAATTTTCTATAAGTTGCTAGAGATGAATAAAATGTCATTAATGTACTACGTAAATATGAGGTCCGAATCCTGGATTATATTCACATACATGAGAAACGCTTGAAAACGTAATTTTCAATTAATTTTGGCTTATAATTTGACCAGTAAATTTATTAGCAACATTTTGAGTGTGTCCAAATACTTTACAAATCTGGATTATCTCCAATTAGGATTTGTTCATCAATCGTTTCTCATGTATGTGAATACAATCCAGGATTCGGACCTCACATACAAATGGAAAGAGTCTCTGCTTAATAAAAGCTTTCCTAATCCCACCATAGATAGCTATTGTGAACTCGCGCGTACTGTGTTACGAGTTTGATCAATATACATAGGTGTATAGACGTTTCAAGAAATTTAGTAGTGTTATTGTCAATCATTTTACATGGTTATGTGTTTAACTGAAACCGTCCATAAAATAAGGTCGATCTGATTTCCATAGGTGTTACGGCGTATCCAGGGCGTGTAATGGATATCCCATCCTATATGGGATAGTTCTTCATCTTCGTTTAATTGCCCCATCACCGGTAAACGTAGGGTAACATTAAAAGCGATTTATAGGCCTTCAAAGAATTGCAAAAGCATGTACAGCACTTAACGTCTTCATAGGAAGTATAAATCAGTGCAAAACGAAAGCACTTACCATATCAACTGCGCATCTCATTTTATCGCTTAATTGTCAGTACATTGCGGTGCACCAAATGCTATACGTATTCAAGGTCTTAAGGGCGTACTCTAAAATAACCAAAGTCAGTACGCGACCGGCTGCGCGAGAAACCACACGTGTTGTTCATCCACAATTTTTCTTTAGAATGTATGTTGGAATTTGGTAAATAAATATTTACTATTTCAAAACCATATTTTTATTTCAAAGAAAAACTTATTTGTCACTACAAATACGGTGTTTTAAACAAAAAATTATATTACGTTAAATTTTACCTGGGTTTGAAGAAAATTAAGTTGCGGGCTGTTGATTATCCCGCCTTAAGGGATCCATCAGTTTACGTGTTTAGGGATGCATTATGTATGATTAGAGACCATCAGGCCATCGCGCCGCTTCCCCGCGGAGGTAGGCAAAGGTAATAGAACGCCACGCCACTCTGTTTTTGCAAACGTTCCTTGCCTCTTCCACAATTATGCATCTCCTTACACATAGCCGTCGATTGTTTTGACTCTTGACCTGAACCGAACCGCGGTTGTCAATCATGGCTAGAAATGGTGAATGTTGCACGTGTTTAACGTATTGCAAATACATATTTATTTCGACGAAAAACTTATTTTGTTACTAAAACGGTATTTTAAGCAACAACAAAAAAAACAATTACGTCAAATGATATGTAGGTTTAAAGAAAATTAAGTTTAGGGCTATTGAATATCCCGGCTTAAGTTTAACTTGGCAAATACCACTATTTACCAAGTAAGACTTAATTTAAAAATGGCAAGATTACACCACAAAATGACGGTCGAATCAATTGATGAAATCATACGGTTACCCTACGTTAGTCGGTAAATTATGCCTGTGAACGGCTCGACTGCGCCCGTTTCGCAGGACGCAGACGCGCGAAGTTTCAACTCTTCCTCGTAAATTTAACAGGCTCAACCAAACGGTGCCATAAAATAAAAGTGCGAGCCATAAACACCGGTCGGGGCGAATCAGCCGTGTCCGCCGCACAGCACATGTCTGTCTGGGACCGGCTACAATTTATTCTTACTACTCTTTCTTCTTCGCGTGCAAACTGTGCTTTCTAACTTCATAAAATACAGAAATACATATGTAGATTTAAGATTTTTAACACTTCAAGCACCTTAAAATACCACATGAATATTTCAGACGTATACGTATGCTATACACTCCATAGGGGTGCCATAATCCCACTTATTCCTTTTAAGTGGTGTTAGGCCAGCTTATTACTCACTAATAAATTAAAATATGGCCTTAGTTTTCCAGATATTTCCACTTTTATGAATTTTTCGAACATCTACGCCTAAGATCAGTATTTTGATTGCCACTTTTTCAATTTTTTATATTATAGGATTCTAATTTTTGTTTCATAATACTAAATAAGTATTCTATTGATCGCAGTCCAAAATATAACCAATTTGACTTGCCTTGGCGGAAAAAATATTGATGCCCGGTCAATGATTTTAAAATAAATCTTTAGGTGACTTTGACTCTTCACCCTGAAAAAAATATATATGATGCTAACCTGGCAAATTATTTTAAACGTTTGTTCAATTTATGTCATTTTAAAAACATGTATAACACTTACTATATTTTATTTTAGAAAAAAAGATATTGCCTTTTTAATGCAGAATGAGCTTATTTTATAATTATTTTATTTATTAGGAATTTTTATGTAAAGAATTGCTTTGTTTTAGTAAAGTGAAAAGTGTTTACTTTAAGTTAAATTATTTTTGTATGTTATTGTGAAACATAAATTAGAATCCTAAAATATGAAAATTTGAAGAAGTGGCATTAAAAAAAACTGATCCAAGGGGTAGATTTTCGGAAAATTCATAAAAGTGAAAATATCTCGAAAACTAATGCCTTTTTACCCTTAAAAGGAATAAGGGAGACCCTGTAGATATATAGACACATTTCCGCAAGTGATATTCAACGTCAGGGGGACTCGACATGTCAATATATGAATATAATCCAAGTATCATACTTCCTAGAATACAGAGGAGTTTTGAGATTTTTTCTCATTTCAAACTCTTTAAAATACTACGAGATTATTTCATACATACGCTCTAATTTCTAATTAAATGTACAATATAATTGATATATTATTTTATCTTGATTCCCAACATTGAGGCGAAGTGTAAGAGGCTTCAAAGCCTCTCGTATATATGGAATTATACATTTTGTAACTTCTTCTTCTTCCTGGCTCCATCCTTTATTATCTATGTAGACTGTTGGGGTCAGCTCTCCTCGTCCTGAGGCTCTTGGGCAACGCCATCTAGGCCATGAAAAAAACAAGCATTATATATAACATATTATATGTACAATGAAAGGGTAAAAATGAGAATATAATACAAATATCATTCAATTCAACATGTTTATGGTATACAATGTAGTTTAAATGACTTTTTTTTTATTACCTAACGTCCAAGTGACTCTGAAATCTAGCTATGGCTTATGCAACACCGTTTATCATGTCCCTACTCAGGCTTCAACTTTATAAGTTTCATAGCCTATGCCTACTTGGGAGTGGATTTACTCTTTATGTTTAAAGTTACTATAATTTCATGTAATTCATGAGTGAAAATTCTAGGCAAAAACACTCGCTTTTAAATGACATATGAACGTTTGTAATATAATTTTTTGACTAAATGAAATGTTATAGAGATATAATACAATTTTATTTTGTATCCAAAGTGACCCGAATAGACCCAATATATCATATATATTCATCCTAAATAAAGTATTAAATATATATGACATCAAAATATTCCAACTGTTTTTTTTGTATCGCGCGTATTCTGAATCATTATGATAATCAGGGTTACTCTTTTTAAATATTGTTTTTGATGTATTTGATATTGTATGCATAATTCATTATAATTAACAATATTTTATCCTCAAATAAAAGATTTTTGACCATAAATGCCGCCTCTTTAAATTTATTGCCGCTTGCACCTGTTCCGTGCCATAGAAATGCGATACGACAAGTCTAATAGATACAAATTATTTATTTCGTTTTATTAATAATTTATGACCTTCTATTCGTCATGTGTATGAGAAAAATTAAGAAAAATTAACACGGAATAATAATTACAAATGAATAAAAGAGTAAAAATTTACATTTGAATACTGACATCTGCTGCTGATGCTGGGGTAAATTATCTTTCAATTTATTGTATTTTTCCAATTGTGAGTCGAGTTTCTGCGAAATTAGAAATATATTAGAAATTTAATAGAAAGAAAAAATACTTCTATTACGTTATTTGGAGAAATAAAATGACTTTGTTTTTTGATGAACTCAATTTATTTCTCCAAATAATATATGTTTTACAATGATCCACAAAGTTTAAATATTCAATGTTTTAAATATTCAAAATACTTCTATTAGGCACTGCCAAACTTTATTTATTTATAATTTATATTTTGATATTTATGTTATTATATTTCACTTCGGTTGAATTGTAATGTAAATAAATTTATGTAAAAACAGATTATTTTTAAAATCATTTTTTTTAATTGTTACAGTGTTCATAAAATAACGATGACCAAATACCAGGATTTTTTTATAAAACGGTTCAAGTAGTATATATTGTAATTCAAAGAAATGCATTGGGATTAAGATATCGACTTATCGTCCAAAACAGATCGCGAAAACAAAAGGAAATTTGCCGCATTTAATTCGTTGTGTGTGGAGGTCCTCACCAAAAAGTTGCAGTTCCAATATTGCATAAAAATCCTTTAAATTCAAATATGTTCTGTTTACTGTATTCTATAGAAATCTTAATTAAAGTTGCGACAAAACGTGACCAATCCTGTATTAAACCAATATGAAATCATTAAATCGCACCAAAACGTAATATTTTTAAAAGCTAGAATTCCTGATTACTTAAAATCATTTATAATGGAAATGTAACGTTTTGGTGAGGACCTCCAAATATGTTTATAGTGATTGAGTTATCAAAATAAATATTCGATTGTTAGGTCATGTTACGTGACAGTTATGCAAAATATGTGTTTAGTTATGCACAGTGTGTAGAATGTAACCTCAGATCGAGTTAGACACTTTACGTATTGATTTGACGAAATAATATAATTCTTCATTATCTTAAAACAACTCAGACGGCACTTGACTCTTTTGTACGTTCCCAAATACAGCTTTTTGGCATAAAAGAACTTGTTTGAAAAACATGTGAATTTCAAAAATATTCAAGCTGTAATTCATTAAATATGTACACTAAAGAATTCGTTTCCGATCAGAAGCTTTAAGAAAATCCCATTAATCTTGCCTTAATAATTCTGATAAATTAATGTTTAATGAAACGATTTATCGTGGATTCATGTAAATCACATCTTTGAAGCGTCAAAGTTTTAAAATCTCATTGACAAATTTTCCTCTCACAAAACACTGTGATTGTATTTTATGTATAATGTAATTAGCCTGAAATCGTTAATTGTTACTGAAATCATTAATTATGAATGGACACATCATACCATATATATACGTATATATGTGTATGTATATATGTTTTTATGTATGTATCTAAAAAGAAAAAGAAAACAATACCATATATATACGTATATATATATATGTGTGTGCATAAATATGTTTTTATGTATGTATCTTAAAAGAAAAGAAAAAAAATCGTGTCGACAAATTTTTATGCAAATGATTTAACGGTAAAAAATTCTATGCGAATCAAAATTTTGTTAGATTTTGCAGTCTATAACTCGTTTAAAAATGCATTTTTATAATTGTTTTTTTCCGGTAATTTAAGAAAAATACCTTTACATGAATTTAATATATATTTTTTCCTATAAAAATGCTAGATACTTGATCTTTGTCCCTAACAGATGTCTTATCATGAGATTTACAAGACAATTTACTAGGTGTATTAATATGAAATTTTGCCAAGAAAGGGTCGAAATTTATTAACATGGGTTTTTTTAAATTATTTAGATAATTTCAGGAAATTTTGTCATGAAGAGCACTAAATTTATTTAAACGTGTGCTTTTTTAAATTAATAAATTTGGATTCACGTCATCCTACCCATTATTACACATTCTCCTTCCTGTACTTTTACTTTAACCAAAATATCAAATGAACTTTTATATACTTATTTAAATTGTTATCGATAAATCCATAGTGATTAATTTATTATTAAGATGAGATAAAACTCGTAAAATGTCCACGTTTCTTTAACAGTATTATACTAATGAAACAATAAATATCCTCTGTCTGATTCGTATTTATTTTAATCGAAAATAAATTAAAATACACCTACATTTATTATTATTTAAAAAGTATTTTAGAAAATTTTATCATTGTAATAAATGCAAATATATTCATGCCATCGTGTAAGTTTTAAAGAACCGTCTTAAATTGTTTTAATCTCAGATAAATGGGGAATTTATTAAGCCAAACATAGCATTATCTTGTTTCATTAATGAGTTTTAATGTATGATCTTTTTAATCTTTTATAGAAACGAAACGAAATGGGTTCATTATCAAAAAATATCTACCCAAAAATAACACTATGGAAATAGAGAAATATTTCACTGTGAGCCGTTATCGCAATATATAGTTAATTATTAGTTAACGCGTACAATGATTATACAGGTTTTTCACTTCATATTGGACGTTTTACTAACGAAATTGGACGCCTCATAAATCAAATTGGATGACTTATAAATCAAATGTGACATTGGACGTTATATTCTACTTTATAAAAATGTTAGAATTTAAACAAATATATTTAATGTAGTACTCATGATTCAAAGTATTGAAAATCTTGTCTGAAAACGTCAGTACCTACGTCGGCGTCGTCGCGCGCACAGACCAGAACGTCGTCTTACTATGTAGCATTACTCGTATCCGAATTTTTACTCGTATCCGGATTTCTGAAAATGCCTTTACTAAGGCCAAACTTGCATTAATAAAACTCAGTTGGCTTCCAGCAACGCATAGAGCCGGTCGTCGGGTCACGCCCATTTAAAAAAAAACTTTTTTGATTTATTTTTGTTTTTAGAATATGTACTGAAAAAATCTTTTTCTACACTTTTATTTTTATAACTCATGACCTTTCAACAATTCTTTTCTTTTCAGCTTTAATTTAGAACCTTGGAGCCAACACCCTGTGCAATATTTTTTTAACGAGACATGACAAAAATGGTTCATTTTATGATACTCTATATACAAAATTTTTGCAAGCAAGTTTAATTTTACACCGATATTTTGGTATGATTCAATTATTTTTTACGAATACCAGATAAGCTTGTCGCTTTTTAGATTCTGCTATCCATTCTACACACCTCGTATGTTTTATGTATTTTTCTAGTTTTCTATACGTTTGACTTTTCCGCACGCCATTAAAAAAATATATGTTGACTGCTTTACCTCGATATTATGATAATACTAGTTTCCAATACTTATTCAAAAATTTGAATACAAACCCGTTCCAGTGGCGTATCGCTTACTCAAACCGTCTTTACAATTCAAAAATATACTTTTATTTTATAGGTTTGTGTTATAGTCAAGGTGCTCATTAATTTAGTAAAATGTACGATTAATTTAGGACCGCATGAAATCGCGACCTTAATTAAGTAAACATTCTTAATTTATATATTATGGATTTGATGTTCGCATGTAAACCTTTAGCCCAAATTTATTTCATGTTACCAAGGTCCTAGGTACCTTATTATCTTGAACGAATCAACAGATAACGTCATATATCGTTAATTGGGTGAATAATAATAAAATAAAAACAACTAATAAGCCACATTAATACGAACATTTATCAATTAATTTAAAATGCTATTTATTTCACATTATACAAAATTTACTTCATTTGCCCACTTTTGTCTAAAATTCGTTTCTTACAACCTCTTGAAACTTGAGACAATCTTGGATCACCAAAAAATATATACATTGTAATATTATAATGCATATATTGTTATGTTTATAATAATATTAATATGACATTATTTATATTGCCATGGATCTTCCTCGAAAGGCATCAAGAGGAAAACCAAAAAAATAATGGATGGTACAGAAAGATAACACGATTCGAAGGTATGACCTAGGTGACGTTGTATATGATAAATAGACCTATAACCCGGGGACGAGGGGAGCTGACCCCAACAGTCTAAAAAGCCAATAAGTTGGGATGGAGCCCGGAAGAAGAAAAATAATAATATTAATGTGACAACAACAAATACAGTAAAAAAATGTATGTGGGAAAGATTGTTTGCAAAGACAGAGTGGTGTGACATTATATTCTCTCAGCCTACCCCTGCGGGGAAACAGCGTGATACTCAGTTAGTTAGTTTTAAAGTAAATAAAGTTTTAATGGAACCACAACACGATTTAGTTGAGTTTGGATCATATTTTCTTTGGATCCCGTTGGAATATTTCCCTAAAATATCAAAATACATAAGGTGAGATTTCTTTTTAATAGTCTATTTCCTGCTCTCTGTTTTCATATTTTCATAAATTATCACCTTAGAGTAATTATCAATTAGACCTCAACTTTTTTCGTATATTGAATTTTATTTATCGTCGGAATACCACTGTCAACAATGGCGACATGTCCCAATGCATTGGGGCGAATGGCTACCCTAGTTTAGAGGGCATTGAGTACATCCCTACTTTTACGGTTAGGTACGAATAATAAAACGAAGATATTTAAGATTGTGTATTTTTAATACTCTGTGTAAAGCAAACAAAAGCAATTAAAAATATTTTAAATGCTTCTGCGAATTTAAACCATTAAAAATCAATGATTTCTGTTAATTTATAGCCCCCTTTTATACCTCACGTGAAAAGATTCGGAAAATTATCATAACAATAACATAAATTACGTTAATGTTTATGTAAAGTTTCGGTAAAATTCCGTTTTTAATGTTGAAAATGTTGTTAGGACGATTTGTCAAAAGAGTTCGGGATCGAACCATTAGAATAAAATGGCCGTAAATCAGTAGCGAAGAGCTACTTCAAACAAACTTGACAAATTAAATAAATTCAGTTATTTCAACAGTTCTGCGGCCTAAAACTATTAACTTTTATAGTAGGTAGGTAGGTGCCTTCAATAATAAAATCTTTTTTGATTTTTCTTCTTCATATTCATTTTCTATGGTGGAAATACGCTTTCGAAGTAACATGATGAAAGAAGAAGAAAAAAAACGATCATTCATTAACATTGTAACAGTAATTAGGAATATCCTACTTAAATCCATTTAGTAGATATCGCTTTCTTCCAGTAGTGGGATTCAGCCGGTTCGCACCGGTTCACTAGAACCGGTGCATAAATTTTTTAGAGTTCGCCGAACCGGCACACAATATTCCGATTGTATCGGATCATGTATCGGAGCACGCTCGTTTGTTAAAATCATTATTGTTTCTTTTTTTTACTTTATTTTTTTTACTTTATTTTTTTTTTACAAAAATGTTAGTAATATTAATATATAACCACTCACCGAGATTTTTATGTCTACTGGTTTCGAGACGTACCAAACTCTTCGTCAGGACAATCACTACCACAGCATGCAAGCAATACTACTCTTCACTACCATAGCACTTATTATACACTTAAAACTACACAAAATGTTTAACACATGCGATTTTAGATGTTGGTCTTCGGGTCGACCAAAATCGCATGTGTTAAACATTATGTGTAGTTTTAAGTGTGTGTAAAAAGTGTTATGGTAGTGAAGGAGGGGGGGATAGGGGTAGTACCTAAAGGGCAAACCGGTTCTTGAAATTTTCGAATCCCATCACTGCTTTCTTCACATAATTTTACTTGTAATATTTTCAAAATTGAACATCATTCTTCAGTAATTCCTTCTTTGTCTAAGCGGCCAGACTATGGAATGAATAACCTCTTCTTGTAAAAAATGCACCTCTAATATATATTTTAAGAAACGTCTGAGACATTACTATCTATCATCAGAATCCTAACTGTCCATCAAACTTCATCCCTTATTTTTTCCCTCTACCTCCTTCCCTATACTCCCTTTTCCTTTGCCTTCCTTATTATCATCAATTTGTAATATTCATAAATATATAATAAAATCAAAAATAGTTGCCTAACAAAAACAACAGTAAAATTTAAATATTCAAGCACTATATACCCTCTGATTACAAATAACTATATCAAACGTTTTGACCAATATCACTAGTTTGTTTTTGATTGATTGAAAGATATTGCTTTTTAGCAATAAGCCCGCCAATGTACATATTTATTTTCTGTACATGAAGTTCAAATAAATAAATAAAACTATTCGGCGATGTCGCGAAAAGATAAAACCATTTATTAGTTGATAAATTTAACTGGATTCAACCATAAATTTATCCATAAATTTATTTATCCTTTTTAAATAATGAATAGTAGTAAAAAATACAAGTAATAATTTTAATATTTTATACTTTAATATGTTGCAAAATCATAGAAACAAATAGTTCTCGGGAAAATCATCAATCTATTTCTGTAAAAAATATTTTTCTACTTTTGAAGGAAAAATACTTATTTACAGTTTTTTTTTTAATGTAATCAATATTGGACGTGCTAAAGTAAGAATATATGGTACCTTATTACCAAGGTACCATATATTCTCCTTTCAAAAATGGTTAATTTTTATTGAAATCTAAATGAATACACCAAGTTGCATAGTATTTTATTTTTAAACATTAAAATGTCACGAAAAAAATTATAAAATAAATAAATTTAATATAAGGCTTTCACAAATTTATTTCAATCGACTTTTATGATAGAAAAATTAAATAAAATCTCCCAATAAAAAAGAGCTCATAAGTGTCACTTTATACGGTATTTATAACTAGATTTATACATTATGTAAATTTAATTGAGAATCCCTTTGCCATTAGGTAATAAGATAGTCTATTGAATGACCCATGTTGTGTTTATCCCGAGATTGCCGTGCGTAGTAAAACTAAATTGTTTTTTCCTTTCAGGAGAAGTAAAGAAGATTGAAGCTCTGTTGGGAGGTAAAACTGCCCTGCCATGTGACGTCATCACCAAGGATACAAATGACTCGCTTCTCCTCCTTGTGTGGTACAAGGGTAATAAACCCTTTTATAGGTAATCACCTTGCTTTTATTGCTTTTTCCTTCGACTTTAAATCAGGCCCAGGGCTCCTCAAACTTGTCGAGTTATATGGTAAAAGATACAATCAATAAAAGTACAGTCAATCCGTTCGACTATTTGGAATAAAAACTAACCTAAATATTGCGTTTGGAAATATTTATCTCCCTGATGACTGATGCGGTATACTTAATTACAAAAATAATTTATTTTTTATTTTTTATATTTAGAACAATGACAAAACTAAAAAACATGTGGATGATTATAATCTTCCTGGTAATTTGGCTTAATTTTTTTTAATTGTTTTTTTCCATAATACGAGTATTTTAACATATTTTACAAAAATTAGTACAGTTAATTATGAACTCACTTATTTAAAAAGTCATTAAAGATTAAATACAAAACGGAAATTTAGAAAAAAGATGATCGAAATGTACTTGTGTCACCACTATTTATGGAATAATATCACTTTTGGAAAAATATCATTATTTTGTCATATAAATGACATTTTTTCAACAAGTTAATAACACCACTTTTCCAAAATAAATTTTCATGGCTCATTCATCAATTTAGGGGGATAATACGAAATTACCGCTTTGTAAATGCTATAAGTTTAATTTTTTTATTTTAACCATATTTTATTTTTAAAAAATACCAGTGAAAGGATGTTATAGCCAGGATCAAGTCTTTTTTTAAAAACAAAATTATATTTAAAGAAAAAAAACTAAGTTTGATAATGGGTTCAATTTTAACATTTAAGTGATATAAGATTTTTCTACATCATAAATACATATAAATGTAAATATATTTGTATAATTTCTCCGTATTTGAATTTTTAACCGACAATTTTTTAAAAAATATGTTAAATCGTATCATAATTTCTCCATATCTGGCCACCAGATATCGAGAACCACAGTTTAGGTGCCTCTGAGCTAAGAGATTCAATTTAAGGCCAGGAAGTACGGGACAGGGAACGATAGACTACAGACAACGCCAAAGGTGCTTCATCAAAGGGATTTCGTTTTAATTAAGATGTTCCACGGAAACTTTACGACAATTTAGGAACCCGGTGACATAAATGGCCCGTAAATTCAACGGAGTGAAAGTAAGTAATACTTCTGCAGCGGAGAAAAAGATTAGTCCCTCGGAACTTTACATTATTTACCATAAATCAAATCCGGCATCCGGCTCTGCATAATGTATTCATTTCAACACGCAATAAAACACAAGTAGCGAGTAAATATTGGGTAATGATGCACATCTCACCGATACTTTAAGTACTTTAATAAATACATAACACATATCGCTCACTCCTTTCAGCAACGTCATATATCAAAAATCGTAAATTTTCAGTTATGCATGTTTTCGGAATGCCCAGAAAATGTACTTTATCCCAGCAAAAGCGGCATATTTTTAACTTAATATTTACCCGCTACAGGGCAGAAAGTGTTGTTATTGCATTTAGAAGAACAGATATTTTTTATTTATTTATTTTTTAATACACTAAATATTTTTCAAAGGGAGAAAAAACATTCAGGTTTTACCTAAAAAGATGTGTTGCACAGTAAAAAATTCAATAAGTTGCTTGATATTTATTTTTAATACATTTCATTATATTCTTAAACTTTAAAAACGGTCTCCTGAAAAATCAAGTTTTTTGATATAATATATCAACAACGTCATATTATGACGTTGTTGAAAGGAGTGAGCGATATGCACAACCTTTTATTAATTAGAAAAATAAACTCTTTTCAGAAATATTTACATATGTAAATTGGTTGATAATTATCAATTGATATTTATGCCAAATTGCCAAAAGGTAACAGAAAACAAATTTTAAAAAAAATACTGACTATCAATTCAAAAATTATACGAAACGATAAAAAATCTGAAATTATATTACAAGTACTTTCACTCCCTAATTTTTTAGCACATTATAGTGTAGTTTTTCTCTGACTAGGAGAATTTTTCATTTTTATGTAGTTTATCACTCTTCTTTGAAAGGGTTAAAATTAAACAAAAAGCAATTAGTTTTGATTAGTAATTTGATATTTAAAAACGATAATAATTCTTATTTAAATTAATATTCATAAGATACTATGTGAACGAATTAGTAAATATCTTTGTGAACAGCCAATTAGTGTTTCTTTCCAATTTGGACGTGATATATTGCTTTAATGGACATACTAGACTAAACTACATTAGGTATAAATTAAAAGGGTTGGCATAACGTATTTCCAATAATGCTGGTAATTCAATTTTCTTTTATCTTGTACTACCTAAATGAATTTTTGTGTAACATTATTTCAAATAAACAATGAAAAACTTATATTTTCAATTTGTGTACCTAATTCATTATTTTACTTTGTAAACAGATATTTTCTTTAAATATGCTTTTATGACAACATTGATATTCGCTTGTTACCACAAAAGTCACAAAAAATTGTTGATTGTGAACAAAAGAACATTTTGAGTGTGCCCAATAACTTGTTCTCAAATCTGGACTATGGAAATGGTTCACAAACGGAAAGAGTCTCTGCTTAATAAATACTTTCCCATCCCAACATAGATGGCTTTTGTGAACTCACACATACTGTGATACGAGTTTGATCAATATATCTAGAAGTTTCAAAATTTTGAGTAGTGTAGTAGATGTCAAAAAATAATGTGAACAAAAGAATTTGAGTAGTGTGGTTGTCAATAATGGGTAGAATTGGTGAATGTTACACGTGTGTAAAGTGATCACTTAAACCAGCCTATGACGGTCGTCAGTCCCGTAAATGCCCAGACTTCCATATTCTTCTTCATCTTTGATGAGATGTCAAAAAAAAAAAATATGA
Source organism: Brachycentrus maculatus (assembly GCF_059751285.1). Lineage (NCBI taxonomy): Eukaryota > Metazoa > Arthropoda > Insecta > Trichoptera > Brachycentridae > Brachycentrus > Brachycentrus maculatus. The sequence goes on from NW_028280858.1 coordinate 1,853,675, forward strand.
ACAAAAGAATGTTAGGAAATTTCATTTTTCGCGCACTCGGGAGAAATAATGAATTCAACATACTCTAGATATGAAATAGATTATCTTTGTATTTATAAAAATCCAAAAAGTCACTAATTCACTAAACATTTCATTTTTAATGTTGGGTTAGTTATGTCCTCACTGTGTGGATCACCAATCAAACATGGGTTGGGTTTGTAGTCCCATAGTTTATATCGTCATCTCTGAGTCTATGTTCTAGGTTCAAGCCCCCTCTATATTTACTTGTTGAGAAAGGAATCACGAAAATACCCCGTTGAAAAGTAAATGATAAAAAATGAAATTCTTATATCCTGTCTTTCGGCACTCCAGGTTTATCAACTAAATAAACGGGACTGTACCAAAAATGAGACATCAGGCAACCCTAGATTAAAGTATCTCTCCCATTTTTAAAGCAAGGTTAATCCATTCAACCCTTTAAATTTCCGGCATGATATGTTTTTTTTTAATGAACAACACGATTCTTATCTTTATTCAATGATAAACTAACAACATTCGAAATGGTTAATCGGGTGTGAACTTCGAAATGATTATATCATTATTTATTATATTTGTTTTATTTTATTTTTATTACTATTTATTTATAATCGTGTTCTCATTCCTAACACAGCGTAGATTAACATCAATAAATTTCATTTAAACATCTATTCTTTTCTCACCGAATTCTCAATTAAATTAAATATTTATATAATTCTCATTATTTGCATAATTAGCGTATCGAATTATGAATCTTTCCTGGAAAAGTAATTCGTGAAATATGATCTACCCGACAAGAAATTTTATGTAGACAAACACTTCGAGAAGCAGAATTTAATTTACATTATTTGCGTGATTTTTCGAGTAAAAAATGTAGATTTTTAATTATATAATATTTTTAAATGCCACTAAATTTATTTCTAGTAGCAGGTGCTTCGAAGCTCTACAGCTTGAAGCTCGAAACGACATAGTAAAAAAAATACTTATTCAATGATGATGTAAGCATCGAATTAGTATAAAAAGGGGAATAAAGTACAGTGGAACCTCTCATAACGAGTAATTCGCATAACGAGCAAAAGAAAATTTGAAAAAAGTTGCTCCCTGAACGAGCGACATTTCGCATAACGAGTTACAGAGAAATGTGAAGGTAGGGGCTTCCGCGCCAGTCAAAACAAAAAAAAATCACTTAACAAGTAAGATTCTGAAACGAATTATGCTCGTTATGAGAGGTTCCACTGTATAGGGTTGCCAATCTTCCCAATATCGATATATTGACCTGTTCAGCGCCGGATTGAATCGAAAGACTTTTTGGTGAAAGATTGGAGTAATAATAACAATAACAAATATTTTTTAATACTTATATTTTATATGATATACACGTATGCAACCACGAGACTTGTATTGGGTTAGTACAGTGGTCGGCAAACTTATTAGACAAAGAACTAAATATGCATATTGAAACGTTTAAAAAAAGACTTGAGAGTCATATCTGTTTGCAATTCTAGTACGAGGGCCGACCCAAAAGTAACAATAAAAAGTAAATTTTACACACTTAATTAAATGATTTTTTTTTTAAAGTTGTTTTTAAAAAATCGCTGAAACGTAAAAATCGGGAGACTAAAAACGTCAAAAAAACTTCCAAACATTACCGTTTTTAACCATTTTTTTTTCGGCTCATAACATGGTACATAAGTGTGTAAATTAAAAAAAATCATTTAATTAAGTGTGTAAAATTTACTTTTTATTGTTACTTTTGGGTCGGCCCTCGTACACCTTTATTATAATTTTAGACCTTTATATTACGGGTACACTCAACAAAAGTTGATTTCACACTAATAAGGCTTTTGTGTGTGTGTGTGTGAGGGTATGTGAGGGTGGGAGTAAAAGGGTGAAATGGAATATGCAGGAAGGAAAGAGAGTCAGTACATTATGTACCGTGCTAACGTCACTTACACTTGATCGCTTGTTTGATCAGCTACGACGCCCGGCTGCTGAAGCACTGGCGCAGCAAGGAGTTCCCGGACGGCGGGCGCGCGCTGTTCACGTTCCACCGCGAGCCGGCCGCGCTGCTGCTGGACCGCGTGCTGGCGGCCGACCGCGGCACCTACCGCTGCCGGGCCGACTTCAGCCGCTCGCCCACGCGCAACTCGGGCATCGCGCTCAGCGTCGTCGGTGAGCGGGACATGGGACATCCCTATTTATAATATACTTTTTTTAATTAATGTTTTACTTAGTAAATACCACTATTTCTTTATTTATGATTATATTTATTATAATATACTAGCTGTACCCGGCCACGCGATGCTCTGGCTTAATTTGGTCAAAAAACAAAAAATGTAAGCACATAATTCTATTATGATTCATTTTACAATGCTTCGGCTGTTCAAACTTAAAACACAGAAAGGGACATTTTTTTTGTAGTACGTTTATTGCATTTTTGGACTAAGTAAAATCTACTTAGTCTAAAAATGCAAAAAAAACGTAGTGTAAAAAAATGTCCCTTACTGTGTTTTGAGTTTGGACAGCCGGCTTGTGAAGCAATGACAATAGTAATAACCTTAGAAAGAACAATGCATTCTAAAACATAGAAAATTCTAGCATCAATATCTGTCAGGAAGCACGCTTTTGGCTATGAGTAACATATAGTATGAATGTGTTGCTCTTACGTCCAACACATGACGCTTTACCCGTGGCATGATTTAAGATTTTGCACTAACGAACTTTTTTTTTATAAAATATACCCCAAAATATACCCTTTTGGACAACTTTTAAAGTAGCTATTTCCTCCTCACTAATACAACTGGGAATCAATGTTGCAAAGTCACATTCCATTTAAAAATAAACCAATTAGGCTCGACCTTAAACATGGATGTTAAAAATATATTTGCACACTTTACACTACATTCTTATGCAATTTATTCGTCTGATAACATCTATCGAAAGTGCGCGAGCCAATTTCAAATCATCGTCATTAAATTTATGAATCCGATAAAAACCTCATGAATATTAATGATCGAAATTAGTTACGAAAGCGGGGAGTTTATGCTGTGCATTTTATTATTGGATTATCCATTAACCCAAATGAAAACCGTAATGTTATTATGAATTTTTAATAGTTTACGTTATTTATAGGGGATATCTGTATTGGGTTTTACGGCGAACGGGTAGAAAGCTAACAAAGATTCTTTGAAAGTACAGTAAAACCCCCTATAAGGTTGACATAAGTACCATATTATGGGAGGAACGTTATACGGGCTAAACGTTTTAAAATTGTATTTTAATTTAATAATGACTCATTTCAGTCATTTTCGCTGGTTAAAATGTAAAAATACAATTCAAAATATAAACCTCCTAAAATCCCTAACCCTCTGATAATGCCGTACCTATCTCAACATTATAAGGGTTTACTGTATTGTTTGAATGGGGTGAATAACTTGTGTTTGAGAAGTGTACATGGATATATATATATATATATATATATATATATATATATATATATATATATATATATATATCCATAGATTTTTATATCTTTCTCAACAGAAATGAAAATTTCTTAGGGAATATAGATGTTTGGACATTTAAACGGCTTGCGACTTGTCATTGGCTGGTTGCTATCATTAGACACAAAACGACAATTTTTAGTTTTTTTAATATATTATTTATGTATTACGTATGTTTTTCATTAAATCTCCAAATCATACATTTTTTGCAATTATTATTTTCTCAAACATAAATGATCTGGAAAATTGTGGCTTCAGTCAATTTTTAAAATTTTTGAGAATTCTCTAATGCTTTGAATAATGTTTTATCATTTTTAGTTCTACCCAGTAAGCCATTCTTCATGGACGAGATTGGATCTAAAGTGGAAAACTCTGTGGGACCGCTACATGAAGGAGACACCTTACTTCTGGTCTGCTTGGCTGTCGGAGGTAAATTACAGTAAACCCTCCTATGACGTTGAGATAGGTTCCGCATTATCGGGGGAGCGAATTAAGCAACTGGTATTAATAATACTGGTTGCTTAATTTCTTTATCATTCTCATTATCAGCTGAATTATATTTTTTTTGTCAAAAATAACTTTTGCCTGCGTTTCTTCGTCAATTTTATTATATTGGGCTTTACATATTTCTAAGCGTTTCGTTACTTCAGCTAATCGCTCTTTTAAGCAATTGAATGTATTTATGAATTTTCAAACAATTGTAAGCTTTCATTCCATCTTTCGGAATAAAATTTTTCATTGGATTCATTGAAATTGGTTTCCAGGCTTTCATCGCTGATATTACTATCCTTTTCATCAACCAGACCCATCAAATCTTCTTCATCTAAGACCACGTTATTCATCAATTCATCAATATTGTTTTCATTTATGTCACTGAATCCTTCCCCGCCCAAAGATCGAGAAATATTAAACATGTGTACGTTTTCATCGAATAATAAAATTGATCTGGTTTCTTTTAATACCACATCCGGCCAAATACGTCATCAACAAGTATTTAGTTAAGGATTTGATTTCTTCAATACAGGAATCAATAATTTCAACATAGTTCAAAATCTAAAAAAAATTCTATACTTGCAATAATGTGATACAGTAGTTTATCCGACCTTCGGTTATCTGACTTTCCGAGTTATCCGACCTATCGGCTTAAGCTTTAGTTTAGTTTCGGGGTTCACTGCATGTATGTGAGTATGTACCTACTGTAAAACATGTTTTATTAATTTGCTGTAAGTGCATTTTGATGCTGTAGTTCATAACATTCAGATATGTTACATGTACATATGTGAAAAATTTTCCATGTGCAAATAAAATTAACACATTTTCAATGTCGTTTGTATCATTTTCCGTGTTATCCTAACTTTTCCCTTATCCGACCTTGCCGCGGTCGGTTTAGGTCAAATAATCGAGACTCTAATGTACTAATTATAAATAAATATTTTTCAGATTAATAAAAATTATAAATATTTTTCAGGTCAGCCAGTTCCTAGGCTTACCTGGTGGAAAGGGCCCACCTTGCTGGATAGTACTGATGAGCCGAGTGAAGTTCCAGGACTAAGAGAAAACCAACTACTCCTCACGCTGACCAGAGACTTCTACGGAGCCACCATTCAGTGCTTGGCCACCAATAATAACATCACGGCCCCTCTCTCTTCCAATCTCCAGATTGATTTATATGGTAAGAAATGATGAAATAATATATTTTTATTATTAACACATTGTTTGCGGGAAACGCTTAAAAGCGTATTTTACATACTGTTGGTAGGGAGTGGAAGACGCTTATAAGCATTCTATTTGCTTTTCTTTTGGTAGAGCGCGATAGTCGCCAAAAAACATTGTACAGATCGGAATTGGGTTTGCGGTTACTTGTGATTAGTATAGTGAGGGTCGCGCGGCAGACCGAGTAAAATTAGGGTCGGGTTGATAAAAACTGCCCGACAACATTGTGTTAATAGTTTTGCATTCGAGCGTTTAACTGCACTACCGCGCCTATTGGTTAGAAGAAATTGCTCAATATCAATTACCCTTGGAATATAACATTTTCATTCAGGTATTTATTTTGCTCTGAAAAAAAATTCATAAAACATTTGTATTTCATTTTTTTCTAATTTGTACTATAATGCTTAACATAAATTGTTGAAGGATTCTTACTTATGTCAAATTTAGTTCCTGTTTAGAAAGTAGTCATAAACTCGCAGATGTTATGGTGACCTTTCTCAGCATATAACACAAAGCATATTTTTCACATTTAGTTTTGGAGTTAACACGTTGACTGCCAACTATGAGATAACTCGTAGTTTGCGTTCTTTGCTAGGACGCCGACTATGAGTTATCTCGTACTACGTTTACTTGCCATATTCGTGCAGCTACTTTAAAATTCCTAGTAATCAGTGCTAATATGGATAGATGGCTTCTGGGAAGAGAAGAAAAAATCAATGCTGGCTTACATAAAAAACATAATTATATACTATAATTACAGTTTTTTAATAAAACAATATGATTACATGAAATTGGTGAATGTAAATGAAAATGAGCTTGTTTAAAATACAACAAGTTTCTATTTTAAACAAGCTTTGGTGCTGTAAGCTGCGGGAAGAGAAATTTCACCAAAGCTGATTCTGTGATTTCCTGCATAGAGATGATATTATTCATTCATTTGGCTTTGTGTCAAATTTCAGTCAGTCCTGAAACAGTCAACATTCTGAGCAGCAAGCAAGCTTTATCAGCGGGACAGATGTACGAGTTACCCTGCTACATTAATGGGTCTCATCCATTGCCGGAAATATCCTGGTGGCTCGATGGAAAGATCATAACCGACCAACAGATTGTATGTAAACACTAACATGATCCAATCAATATTTGAAACACAAACTTTGTGATTTACATCTTGCAACTTGCAAAATAACTAATAATTTTCAAGCCTTTATATATTCGTTATTATGATGTTGAACGGCTTCTAAGCAAATATAGCTTCTTTAATTAGTCTTGAGGAAGAGCTGTTTGCTTTGAAACTGGAGGATATTATAAATAAAACATGTACTGATTTCAAACAGTTATTTTGTAAATTACTAACATGTATATCAATGATTCCTATTTTTATTTGAATAATTTACTATAACTTTTTATTCTTTCTTTATTGGACGTTACTTTTGCATAACCTGTATTTAATGTACAAAATCAATTTTTGCACGAACCAAAAAAAAAACATTTTTTTAAATAAAAAAAGTCTTTTAAAGTATGTCTATTTTCTAAAATGAAATAATAAACATATTGAAATGATTATTCATATTACATTGTAAGCGTCAAAAAACTACATATAATTCTGTACTTATATAGATAGCAGGTTGAGTAAAAACTAGTACGATATATAATTTTGAAGCAATGCAAGATGATTTTAGTTTTATGGAACATAAAGTGTATTTAATATATACATTTATTTTATGCGTGTTAAGCTGCTGATCCAATATGGTCATGAACCCTTTAAGCATGCAACAGTTGGGCAGCAATCCATTTCAATCTGCTAATGCAATAAACTAATATTCTGCCCAACTTTAAGGCTCGCATTTTCTCAGTTGTTGGAAGCATAATGTCCCCATCAACATGTTCGCAATATAGTGTATACCCAGCTCAAATTAGGATGAATTTCATCAAATAAATAATAATTTGTTAAATAATACAGGTTACCGAAGTCACTAGAAATGAAATAATGTCAACGCTTCACTTCAAGCCTAAACCGGAACATAATGGGCAGGACCTCACTTGCCTGGCTACTAATGCTGTCCTTGCACCGAGTCATGCAAGCAAACTTCATACCATGCGGCTGAATATATTCTGTAAGTTCCATCTTAACATATGTAGCAAACACATACAGACCGTGGATTCTTATTTCTGACAAGGTCATAATTGACATCTGCAATTGAAACACAGTAACCATCTCCATGGACATAAATCTCTAGTACCTAATTATCTTGTCTGTGACCAGTCCAAGGGTGAGGAACCTTTTAGATTCTTAAGGCCACATTCATTTATCTGATTCACATTTATAAAAAATTCGAGTTAATCCATTGACTTAATTTGGAGTTTTGCGGGGAAATCCATATGGAAGATGATTTTTTTTTGTTATAAATTCTGTTTTTATTTTTTAATTGGTATAAATCAAAAGGCCGTATATGAGTAGCCAATAGGCTGAATGCTGTTTTAAGAATTCAAGTTTCCTACCCCTGGACTAGCCTATTTAAACCAATATAGGTCGTAAATAGTTAAAAGGGAGTAAAAAAAATAAGTCAATATTATCAACCTGTTCTTTTTTATATGAGAGACCTGCACATTAACAGTTTGTTTAGTGACTAAGCTTTAACTTGATAATTACTTGAGTGGATGCTGCACAAGTGACCTTTACTGCACATGGCTTCTAGTGTTATAGAGAAGTCATGTAGGTCCTAAGATGCGGTTTTTGGACATTTCCACATTGCTAAAATAACTAATAATACTGTCCATTCATCCAAAATACAAGATAACAATATTTTTATGTTGATGGTCACTTTGTTAGTTAGGAAATATTAAGACTGTCCTTACATCGCCATTTAGTTTTTAATGCGTAGGTACTTTCTATTATGTCATTTACACCTCTCAAGTAAAACACTTACATCTTTTATTTTTGTCAACATCCTTCTTAAAAGTCACCACACAAATAAGCAGAAAACTGGTGCCTTTTTTAAATGGCACATGGTTTTTCTGTGCCTACTGAAGCTATGGTATATGTGGTGTTTGATTTATTGATGAAAAAAATAATTGTTACCAACATATTCCAATTCTGAGTATTTGAATAATTTTCATTGCAGTTAAACCGTTGCTCACCTTAACACTTGTGACAAACAGATATGGCAATAATTCAATACACGAAGGAGACGTCATACAGTTGCGATGTATGGTCGAGGCCAATCCTTGGATCACCAATACAGAGTGGTTTGCAAATGTACTATATTTTATTATGTTTATCATTAATTTTGGCATTCTTATTATGCAAAACTATTCTTATTATGCAAGATATTGTGTTTTTGTTTACAGAAAGCAACAATTCAAGGAAGTACTTTTAACAATAGTGGAATAAGTCTATCTTCGAGTGATCTCTTGATATTGAATCCATCAACTATGCATTCTGGAAACTATTCATGCAAGGCTTATAATCTAGAAGGCAGTGGGGAAAGTAACACATTATTTCTTCAAGTATTATGTAAGCAAACAGTCAAACCAATGATAGTTTATAGAAAACAAAAATATAAAATCCATTTTAACAAGTTGATTATCATTTGATAAGCCAATATCCCAAGAACGCAATATTATGACCATATTCAGTAGTCACTACATAAGTTCTTTGAATCACCATACATAAATTTTTCAATACAGCTGATCATTGTTGTAAATGAATGACTTGGTTTTCTTATCGGGTTGCTCCGCACTGGGATAACCAACGCAATTTTTATTTGTCCGCATATACTCTCATGTTCTTAAGCAAGAAGATGCGTCTTATTCATGGGAATAGTATAGGCTGCTCTTATCTTTGATTTTTCCGTAAAATACAATAATTTCCTTGTAATATTATTTCTTATTTCTCTCCCCTAATGAAACAGACAAAATACTCGGACTTTCTTTATAGTGTTTATAATGTCTCTCTCTTTACCAATCTGTCTTAAGAAAATCTTCAAACTATAATAATTCATATGAAATATTTCATTAAATAAAGAAGCATTGAGAAAATAAAGCATCATACAATTCATATACATACACAGATTGAAGTCTAAATTACTATTGATAGGGAGGCTTTGCAATTTGAAAAAAAATCACTATTTCTATCCTGACTATGATCTCTTAGAAGCAATTCTTCTAGTATTCTGCTTAGAAAATCCATAAATATTATTTTGTCGTTTTGCTTTATATTCTGAAAAGGTCATATCGCTCACTCCTTTCAACAATGTCATATATCAAAAAACTTGATTTTTCAGATCGTTTTTAAAGTTTAAAAATATAATCATAAAATAAATATCAAGACACTTATTGAACTTTTTACTGTGCAGCAGATCTTTTTAGGTGAAACCTGAATGTTTATTCTCCACTTGAAAAATATTTAGTATATTTAAAAAAATAATTAAACAATACATATTCTTCAAAATGCACAAACGACACTTTCTGCCCTGTAGCAGGTAAATATTAAGATAAAAATATGCCGCTTTTGCTGGGATATAGTAAATTTTCCGGGCATTCCGAAAACACGCACAACTAAAAATTGACGATTTTTGATATTTGATGTTGCTGAAAAGAGTGAGCGATATGTAATTATTATTTGAATAACTGAAATTCGTTTCAGATATGCCAAGATGCGAGCAAAGAATGGTCTCAATTGACCAGGTTACAGAATCTCTGTCTTGCCCTCTCAAGTCACTGCCCAGACCAACAAAGTATTTCTGGAGATTTGAAAACCAAAGTGAAATTGTTAATGAAAACATATTGATAAGTGATCAAAATATATTGGGTGTTGATCACATATTGAGATCTTTAGAAACTAACTATGTAGATGAAATCCTTATATCGTGTTGGGCGTCTAACGAAGTAGGGGAGCAGAAAATACCATGCAAGCTGTACTTGAAGCATGCTTTCAGAAAACCAGACCAACCAAATGAGTGCACAGTGAACGCAAGCACCAATGCAATCATCGTACAGTGCATGAAAGGTAATAAAGTATTGTGGTCTCTATTGCATATGAGAATAAAGCGAAGATTAAATGTGATAAACATCATGTCTATAAGATTCGGTCCACCTCAGTAGCGTAATGATCAGACCGTACTGGATGTCCCGGGTTCGATTCCCAGGGGGGGTCAAATGTTTTTTGGCGTCTCTCGCGCTCTACCAAAAGTAATCAAATATAACGCTTGTAAGTGTCTCCCGCTCTCTAATACAACCATGTGAGAAATATTTATTTCAATATTATCCTGGACTGGTACCTGAAGCGGAGGGCTGATCACCTTTCTTTCATGTGTTAACGATCAAGATAACACTGCGTTTATATGATGCAGTCCTTTATGCACCATCGGGTGCGGATAAGGGTTTGAAAAAGATTTAATAAACCACAGGAGAAATCTTTATTACAATACAAACAATACAAACTGATCACTGTATGTTCAAATAGGTATGATACTCACACCAGCAATATGTTATCTATTATTTATTCTAATATACTATTAGATTTCTATTACAACAATAGATACGCAAATAATAAACCATTTAGATATTATTGATGTTTCGTCGAAGATGTCATATTTAATAAAATATGTAATTTATTAATTGTATTTAAAACAAACATTCTCTACTCTCTATTCTCGACTTTAGAAACCAATTATGTGCAAAAGTCAAGCACCGTCTGTATAACAGTGGACTCCCACATGTTTTTCTGCAGTGGAGGCTGTGAACTCTGCAGCTAGTAATTGACCCAAAAAATTAATAAATCAATAACATTCTTTTTACAGAAAGTGAAAATACACCTGAGCAAATGTACGGCTTATCTATCTGGGGCATAACGAACAATGCATCAAAATTACTAAACAACATAAGTACACCTTTATCAACAATGAGGATAGGCAATCTCGCAAGCGGCCAAAAGTATGAAATACTGGTGTACACATATAACAAATGGGGAGAAAGCGAACCAGTGAAACTGATTGCTGAAACCAGTGAATCATTGCCAGTATTTGGTGAGTTGTAATGTTCAACAAAAAAATCATAATAAATTACCCCCCAAATTGTTCAAAAAATTTTTTTTATGTATTAAATGTTAAATCAAACACTGATTTAAGTTATTTTTTATTGTTTAATATATTATTAGATTAAAACCAATATTTTTAGCTTTTCCACTTTATTTTTATTTGACCAGCGACCGGGTTTCGTCGTTACCGACATCATCAGACTGGTGGGAGGCTATACAAATTGTTATGTTATATATAAAACAAGGCAGGAGTTGATAACCATGATTTGATACAATTTGATACAATCATGGTTATTAACTCCTGCCTTGTTTTATATATAACATAACAATTTGTATAGCCTCCCACCAGTCTGATGATGTTGGTAACGACGAAACCCGGTCGCTGGTCAAATAAAAATAAAGTGGAAAAGCTAAAAATATTGGTTTTAATCTAATAATATATTAAAATGCAATTCCATTACGAAATGTCAGTGGATAATATAAATTTTTATTGTTTTAAAACACACATGAAAAATAAATTTTGTCACCTATTGTTTCGCCTAGTTATGGCATTTTCAAATTAATGAAAATGTTTCTTTTGAAAATGCCATAACTAGGCAGAACAATTGTCACAAAATTCATTTTTTATGTTTTTTTAAAACAATAAAATACAACTTAGTAGACTCAAAAAAATCATTATTTAACATTTAATACATACTTAAAAATGGAGCTCTACAAATTAAACGCCAAATCTATAAACAAATTATTATTGTTTTCTATTTAAATATGATTATTTTTATTTCATTTTTTACAGATAGAATTCCTGCAGACGTAGGACTGTGGTCGGGTATAGCTTTAGGAATAGTCTTAACTATAGCATTTCTAGTAATAATACTAATAATTAAGAAAAAAAGTAAAACTGTGATAAGTGATGAACTTAAAAAGGACAAAGGTGATAACACAATCACGAGAGATAAAGGAAATTACCTTACATCTTCCAATGCAGGTAAAAATTACTTGAAATATTGATACATGCTTCTTAATGCTTCAATCAACTATAACCGCTATGGCCAAATGATCTTACCGGCGCAGTAAATTTGGCGAGCGTAACTTTGCTGTTGCGGGACTGATGGCGTGGAATGCTCTTTCACCAGTAGTTAGAAATAGTGAGAGTGAGATGATCTTTATAAAAAGACTAAAACGCAATTGTTTACTAAATCATTTCCACTATCTCCTTTTTTTTCAATCCAATCACAGTGAAGTACCTTTGAGGTAGTATTTTACGAAAATGGTGCTATTTAAATTATCTAAATTTATTATTATTATTAACAGTGCTTTTATCAAGAAAACTTAAATAAAAAAGACAGGCCTATAAAACATCGTATTAAATGTGAAGGTTTTGTGGGCAAATTTAGAATTATCTAATGAAGTAGATATTTACATTAAACTGCCAAGTTTAAGTAGTAAATTATTATTGTTTTTTTTTAAGACAAATATTTGTGTTCTTAATAGACACACAAATATTCCAATTTCATACTCTTAGTGGGCCTAAGTGGCCTGTTAATAAATGTTACAAATTTTGACTCAATCTGCGAGACTAATCGCATCACCACAACCCTTATGAAATGGTGTTAAATTGTTAAATTATTTTTGAAGTTATTTAGATATGGTTTTGAACCACATTTATTATTTTGGAATGCAACTTATTATTAGCATAAATAACTCTTTTTTTCAGCAGATAATTACATGATGTAATACCAAGTCATATCAAAATTCTTTCATTAACAGAACCTGTTATTTAATTAATAATAAATATGAGAATACAGATATATTCAATATTACACTACAATCCTTTAAGAAAGAAATTGAAGAATCCTTTAATCTTGAAAATAGTATGTAATTATTATTGCTTATTTGTATATATATATGCGCATGCGCATGCATATCACGTTCATGAAATTTAATTTAATTATGTTTATGGAAAAAATAAGTTACACTACTTTTCATTTAAGGCACTATCATACCAGTGAATGGTGTATGCATTTCTACATGTAATTATGAACATTGGTATGTATGCGCACAGAAACAAAAAGGTACCTCACTTATTTGTAACAATTATGTTAAAGCCTGTAATTGGACATTACAAATATTACTTAATTGAATGTATATTTATGTTATACTAAATTGTCTGTTGGCCTTACAATAAATAAATAAATAAAAATAAATAAATAAATAAATGATTGCATCCAAAATCCTCATACATTTGATTTGATATATATATTATTTTGTTAAGGTTACATTTTTTTATTTCGATGCACGTCTGAAAATCCGATTTGGACACTATTTTATTTGATGGACAATCATTTTAAATATTGAATGCACTATCTAATATTCAGCTGGTAAATCAAAGTAAAAGATTATTACTTCCTTTGATATATTAAACTCGAGAGGTAAATTTATTTCTCTGGCTTTAACAAACTCCTATTGTATAACGCGCTTCTTACGCGTAGAACAAACTCTAAACAAGGCTCCTTTATTTATCGTTCATCAAAATTGTGCAACGATGAATATGAGAATTTTGATATGTTCTACTTGACATTGTCAGCACTGAGATTGCTTACATAGTAAGTCAATATTCATATTGTGGTGTCCCAATTTTCACAATTTTTGTCTTGGACTTGAGCCTTTATCGTTCCCTTTTCCCTTTTCGTCCCTTCCGTCCCTCTTCCAGGTATTTATATTAAATTACAAATGTAAAATTTTGTAACTGGAATGGTACAAATACCTGTTTTTTTTACTCATTAATGTAAATATATTTATGTAACTGTTCTGTAAAATTTTCAAATAAAATAATAATTTTTCTTTTTACAGATATCACTGAAAAACCCTTACTGTACAAAAATGGTAAAACCGTGACAAATGGTATTATATTAACAAGACATAATTCTGAACCAAAGATTATAGAAGACTTAACTGTAGTACAAAATAAAGAAAATGAAGAGCCTCTACCGCCATCTATCAGTAGACTCAACAAGCCCAATCTACCGTTGGAAGGCGGGAAAACCAGTAAAAAGAGATACGCACCGGGAATTGGCAGGAATTTTGAGACAAATAAACATAGAAAAGAAATTGCTAGATGTAATGGGTCCATGCCAATGAATGATAGAAGTTTGGAGAATATAAACTCAACTTTACACATGTTTTCGATCAGTAAAGAGAGTATAGTCTGAATATGTGGAGGCTTTGTGTATTTATATTTAAATTATTGTTTATTTAGAAAAATATAACTGTTAAAATGACTAACTGATAATAAAATAAGAGAAAAATCTTTTTTTGTTTGGTCTTATCTTGAGAAATTTAATGGAATGGAAAAATAATACATTAATGGATCGAGTAGAGGGTTGTGTGGGTGACAATCAACAAGATGGAGCGATCTGGTCACAGAGGTGACGGAGTCTCATTAATTTTAAGTTAACTTTGTACATGTATGTTTTGAGAGATATTATGCAGTGCTCAGTTTTTTGATGCATTTTAATATTTATTAAATACAGTATTTCCTTAAAAACAGGGTTGAGTAAATATTAGAGATGAAATGAATATCCGATAACTATCCGGTATTCGGTCTTGTTTTACTATCCGGCTGATTACCGGATAGTAATTTAATATCTGGCTGGATACAGGGTGGTTAAATTTTTTAATTTTTTTTATTAAATTAGTGCAATTAATGCTACTCTCCATATTAGATAGGTATGATACCTAATTAAATAATAGAATACGTGCCAAATGAATGAAAATCTGATAAATGTAGGTTGTTTATTTATGGCAAACAAATAGGTACAAGTGTGTAAAACAGTTTACTAATATTCAAAATGAACTAAAGGTGACAAATAAACACAATGGTTTCTGCGTTTGTGGGCAAAAGGCGATTGCGCTCGTTTGAATAGACAAGGCTGGCTTCAGAAAACAATCTCTGACTATAAACGGTGCTGCATTAATGCAAAACAATATCCAAACTTGACAAAGTTTGACAAACCACCCTACCTTCGGGTTCTTTTCAGGCATATTTTTTATAAACAAGCAAAAAAATCACAACGTTTGATGTCACAAAATATTTTCAGGTATGAATGAAACCTGACAAAAATTTGTCAGTTTATCCGGTACACATCAAATATTTTTGGAACAGATATCTTTTCTCGTGCACGTAGGTCATACGGGTTAGCGCGGAATGGTGAAGAAAAACCGCGCGTATCACGTATGTTCTTATATGTAGGGCGGTTACTTGACCCCCAAAAGTAGGGATCGGAATATCCGGCTAATTCACTATCCGTTTCATCACTAGTAAATATCTCTTTTTTTTTTAAATAAATGAATAAAAAAATAGCAATGCATTTTTTGGGGGGTTTCAAATACAAGCAATACACTTAGTTGTTAGTTGTGTATAATAGGTGTGTAAAATAATAAAGAAAACAATTTTAAAGTATTATTAATTTATTCAAAAGAAATAATATTTTTTTATAAAATTCTGAGATAAAAATAATAAAGTGCTACTCCATATACATTACAAAATAGTGTACATTCTTCTTAGGTAATAAAAAATACAGTTTTCTACGCTGAGAGTTTTGGTATGATAGAACTATTAAATATATAATATTTATTTAAAAATACTTATACAATACCATTAGAAATTATACATTCTTGAAATTCGGATAAGTCACCATACCCATAACCTATTAAGAAAACTTTGAGTCCCATACATCTAAATATGTATGCGGAACAAAAATTGTGGTTCACAAAATATGTAAAAGTATCTATTAATGCTTGTACTCGTTTATCAATCAAATCAGGGTGCAATTCCTCACAGAAAAACATCAATTATTGCACAAATATTTTCTTTCAACGGTGAGAAATTATTTGTTAAAATTCACGATGCATACTATTTCCACAGTAACAACTTACTTATCTTTAATCTGTAAAGTGTGTAACTGTATCTGGACTTACTGTGATGCATTTCTTTGATACTTACTGAGAGAAAAAATACTCAGGATGCATTTTTTTTTAATCTAAGGGATGAAATTCAAATGAGATATGTTTTCTTAGAACATACAATATTGAGATGCTTAAATTAAATTTAATGTGATAAAATTAAATGTCAGTAGGACAGTTAAAATTAAATTTAAATTTAATTTAAATTTTACTAAAGGACAGTCAAAAGTCAAGTATACATCATGCAAGTGTGTCACCTCGGAGCTTGGGGAAAGGTTGTCAAGTTATTTACGAGACTTCTAATTTTTCGATCTTGTCGGCAGCGGCGTTAGTGTCCTGCGCCGTCTTGGCCTGCCTTCCCCTCTTGTTCTTACCTTTCCTACCAACTTTTCCCTTCTTCGCGTCGGGCTTCTTCACAATCTTCTCTTGGATCTTCACCAGCTGCTGGTCGATCTCCTGCAACTTCTGCTTCTGGGTCTCCTTGTTCAACTAGATGGTTTGAACAAGACAAATTAGTCTGACAAAACCTTAAAAAAAGTATTCGTTAAGTCGCAAATTTATTTTCTTTAAATCCAGGTAACATTTTACGGAAATTATTTTTTCCTTAAACATTGTTTTTGGATAGAAAAATAGGTTTTTCTTCAAAATACTTACATGGTTTTGAAAAGAAAAGAGTTATTGAAAGGTAAGGAGGCTAAAAAAATCCATGTGTATTCTAAAAAACAAAAAATATCCAACAAACATTTTTTTTAAAATTACCGTGTGCACACAAACAGCCCTGAAGTGGCTGAACGCATTCTGATTTTAACACATAAGATCTAAGCCTTATATGTATAACATAGATAATGGCAATAAATTGATGGTATTATATTAATTTCTCTCACCCACTCAATGGTACATAAGGCACTACATCATATTGACGCAATGTTAAGTTAATCGTTAATTGTATGAAGGCAAGATGATCAGCCTCAGGCTTCAGGCCAGCATTAAATAAATATTGGTGTAAAAACTTATATTTATTTCGATGTACTTTGATCTTGTAACTTTAACCATTCAATTCGTAAACTTAATTAAGGGGATACAACGAAACACAGAATTCAATCAACGACCGACTGCCGGAGAGGTAACACGTCTTTCCACACCCGATTCTTTTAAAGAATAAATATTGAATATTTTTTTGTTTTTTAGAATATATACAGATAAAATATTTTTATATATTTTTTAACTCCTTTCCTTAAATGTTACCTGGATTTAGAGAAAATTGAATTGCAACTTAACGAATACTGGGCCTTAAACATTATCACAAATTACACAACACTTCTGGTTGAAGAAAAAACTAAAATAAATTATTATACTCAATCTGGTAACACTATTTTTTATCAGTTTTAATTTTTAATGTTAAAATAGGTATAATCAAATACTAACGTATGTAGTAGTTGTAAATTTTATGAATTTGAATTTAAAGCTACCTGGTAAGTCAGGGTAACATTGAACAGTATTACAAACATTATAAAATGCTAATTTTTAGACAATGTCTTCAAAACAATAAATTTCTTCATTGGGCAGACCCAACTATGCCATGTCAGACGACATGGCATAGATGTAGACACATCCGACTGCGAAACTGGCATCACGGGTTCGATTCCCGACAGTTGCACAATTAATTCAATAAATATTTATTTTCCATTGGTCTGGGTGTTCGTGATATATTTTTTACATCTACCTCCCGTGTCCTTACTATCCTTTCTGCAGACAAGCTTTTAAAAAAATTTAAAGCAAAACAATTTACAACCGGTAAAAAAATATATCTCCACCATATTTATAAGATTTAGACAATTTTTATTAACTGGAGATTTTTTCCTTCATTTTCAAATGAGTTTTATTTCTATGCTGTAATGGGATGAAGGGTTTATCAAAGTTATTAAAAATATTTTAATAATTTTCAGCTGACAATTTTCTAAATTCATTTTAATCATAATTTTAGCGAAATTGGGGCGTCAGAAATATTTTCTAAGGATTTTTTTTCGTATGGAAGGCGAGATATGTCCCACCCAACAGCTTCATAGCCTGGTTTTGTTCAATCTTACCCAGATTGATTGTAGTGAATATAGATTTTTATGTACATGACATTTGCACACTGATGCCAACCAAACAAATTTCGAGTACGAGAGAATATAAATTATATTGAATAAATATATGAAAATCATGTACCTTTTTCAAGTCGGTTTTAACCACTTTCGCCTTGGTTTTCACTTTAAGACTCTTAGCACCGACAACCTTGAAATTTTTGGCATTTCCTCCTTTCTTGCCTCCCTTCTTCTTGCCCATTTTGATATAGTCTTCTTTTACTAAATAGACAAATACAATAAAGCGCGTAGCAAAACAAGTTACCAAAATGAATTTCACGTGTTTTTGACAGGTTTTTTTATAGGTTATATTTTGAGACTCGAAAACAACCGGCGGGAACGAAAACCAGACGCGAAAGAAAAAGTCGAATAAGCTCGGGCACCCCATAGACAAAACTATTTCTTGCCATATAAAAAATCTCAAAAAAAATCTTATTATAGTAAGAAAATGAGTAAATAGGGTATAATTAGACCATGATTTATGGGTAAGGCTTTTTTTGTACTTATGTAAATTCATATAATGTTTGCTTTACTTTTCATGCTTTGCAACAATAATATATGCCATACAGGCGTCCGCCTCCGTAGTGTAATGGTCAGCACGCTCGGCTACCGTTCTGGAGGACCCGGGTTCGATTCCCAGGGGGGGTAAGAATAAATATGAGTGATTTTTTCACTGTAATATTTATTCAATATTACCCTGGACTGGTACTTGAAGCGGAGGGCTGATCACCTTTCCTTCATGTGTAAACGATCAAGATAACACTGCGTTTATATGACGCAGTGCCCTATGCACCATTGGGGTGCGGATAGGGGTTTTATTATTGTTTATTATATTATTTACATGCTCGCACGTTTTTTTACATCACAATTTGAGTTAGAAATCTTGGTATATATATATATATATATATATATATATATATATATATATATATATATATATATATATATATATATATATATATATATATATATATATATATATAAATATATAACAAATTAAATAATTATTTAAAACATTAAATACTCTCAAAATTACTTAACTCGATACCATCAAAGTTATCTAAGCTACTTAGATAAGCGATTAAAAATATATGATTTTTACAATATCTGGCGAAATAATTTGTGAATAAAATAAAACATGATAACATTATTTAAAGTTTAATTTAAAATAAGGTAAGTACATAAAATTGTAGTATTTTGAATATTATTGTAAAACTACAAGTGTTAAAAAGTAAAACGAGAAAAAATAAATTATTGACTGGTTGGCCGAATGGTGGACGTTAAAAACTTATCATCTTTGACTGGTTCCGCGTATACAACTGCAGCTGAAATAATAAAAAAATAACATTTTTACTCTTCCTTTTGTTGAGAAAATAATGAAATAAAAAAATTAAAAAGCGATATTTGTTTACTTACTTTGAGAAATATTTTCTTCTTTCCTTTTAAATTTCGGCATCCATCGTTTTCTCGTGTACTTATCTTTATTTAATAAAATTTCTTTCTCTTCGGCTTTTTTAGTTTCGTCCTTTTGTTTATCGGATAATGCAGAAGTGTTCGAATAACGTTTTGAATCTAAAGGTATTATCGATTGCTTTTTTTCGCTTGCATCTGGCAAAACATCTTCACTAAATACGTATGAAGGTAGAGGTTCTCCATATGATGATACAAAGCCAGGAATATTATGGAAACTTACGCTGCTGTTTTCTAAAGGAATTTCACTGATCTGAGAGTACGATTGATCTTTATTTGACAAATTAGGAATCTGGCTGAACTGTGTATATGAAAATTCAGGGTGTTCATATTTCAATGCTGTTACAGGTCGACCATCTGCATTTATGTTTTCATTAATAATTTTAACATCGGCATATTCCACTGGTTTTACATCTGTCTTTACAACATTTTCTTGTACTGCGTACATAAATCTATTGGGTTCATAAGTTGGGACGAAATAGGAATTTTGAATATTATGATTTTTGCTGGGCACGCTCTTGTCTGGTAGCGAAGTTATATGAGCCACTCCATTCCAAGCATCAGAAATAACACTTTCTGGTTTATTCACATTTTTTTCTTTACTTAAATCATAAATTCCGCTTTCAAAGTCTTGGAATTTCAATCCACCAGTTGACATTGAAAATGGAACCACGAAAGATGAATCAATGAATGAACCAGAATTTATTTTTTGAGCTTCTGCAGATTCCACGGGAGTTGGTTCGTACCCGGGATATGGAGTCGAAAACACATTATTTTCCACAATTGGTTCACTTTTCAAATCATGATCCTGATTTGATTGGGGAACATAAAAACTTTGATTTGGTGTAAACGTGGAAAATAAATTACGGTTTTCTTGAAAATTATCAATATTTGATTTATGATCATTTATATTCTTATTCTCGGTACTTATAAATGGTTTTGGAGGTCCATAATGAAGTAACGGAGGGCCATATGTTTCTAGAAGGCCTTCTGATACCTGTTTATTATTTATTTCTTTATCAGTATCTGAAAAAGAATACGTCTTCGGTAATCCATAATAAATTTCACCATTTTTGTCGGAATTAATTTCATCGCCTACCGATGTAACTCCCTCAAGTTTAGATGGTATTTCATATACTGATTCAACGTTTTTCGAATCATTCGAAAAATTCAAATCAGCAACAATTATTGGTTCACTTTTAACAACGAATGAAGATTCACTTTCCCCAGGAAGACTATAATCGATTTTATTAACATCATTGATAAATGTAAAATTTGTTTTATTTAATGAAATAGAAGGAGATCCATAAATGATGGACGAAGTTATGTTATGAGCATTATTTGTAATGTTCAATTGTCCATAATTATTTGGTGGAGTAAAAATTTCGATAGGTTTTGGCGGTAGTATCGGCGGATTATTAATTTCAGTCTTTTTACTGTCATAAAAGTGTGTTTTCAATCCATGATTAAACGATAAATGTTCATATATTTTATGAGGAGATGACCAATTTAAAAAATCTGGTATTGAAGGTATATACTTTTGAATAACTAAAGGAAGGCCATAATGTTTTAAAGCACCATATGTTTTTACGTGTGGTTGAGAGGGAGGCGAAGGTGGCTTAAGAACAATTCCACTCGGTTTTGATTGATAAATTATTTGTGGTTTCGGTAATAGAGCGTACCCAGAGTTAGCGTTATTTTGCTTCGGAGGATAAACTGATCCCATATATATTTTAGATGGAGGTGATGGTCTGTATACAATTGGTTTTGCATGATATTGAGACTGATGAGGACTGAATATTTGTTTTTGTTGATTAATGTTTGTTGGTGGTAAATGTTTTGTCGGTGTGTTCTGTAAATCAGAACTTGCTTTTTTCGATTGAATATTCTTCGGCGTATATAAACTCTGTTGATTTTGTTGTAATTTGATTTCCGGAAGAGGATTCTGCAATTTGTATTGGTGTATTAAGGATACGATTTCTTTTTCAGAAATATTTGAATCGGGATATTCTGATTTTATATAACTAGCCATGAGCTCTCGTCCATCTTCTGATGATGCTAGTTCATTTAGGATGTCTAAAGTCTCTGAAGGTGAGGATGCGCCAACAACATTTTGAATGTGTTCCAATGGCGGTAATTTGAAGGTTTGCTGATTCGTAGTAAGTTTTTGTTTTGGTACATGAACATAAGGAATCGAAGAAACTGGTTTTATCTGTATTCCACTGTATTTATGAATTTTCCAGACTGGATATTCAGGTAAAAATTTCACCATTTGTACCGGTAATTTTATGTCTGGTAAAGATGTATCTACATTTTCTGGACTGGATGGATAAAAATATTTTTTTATCTGCCCGAGGCTTCTTGTTGGTCGATTAACTGATATTTTTTCTTCGGCTAATGTCGTTGTGGATACAACAATCATAAATCCATATATGCAAAACTAAAAATAATAATGACATAATAGTACAATATACACAATGACATGGTACATACATCCACACATAATACTATAAAATGTATAACCAGATGTTTAAAAAAAACTTGTAGATAAAGTTACCAACTGTGTTCTTTTTTTTAACTACACCATCTTTACTTTTATTGGGGTAAAATGCAACGTATGTATTAAGTTACCAGTGTGCCAGACCTACCATAGGTTATCTTGCCTTAAGATCTCAAGCGAGGGGAGAATAATATACTAATTTCCAAATGGATGCATTCCCATTAAAATGGCAAGCAAATCATTTACAAAATATTTTGATTTAAATATGAAAAGGATAAATAATTAATTCAAAATACTACCAAATTTATAAATATACATATAATATATCAATATATAGTTCGTTCAACAAGTAAACAATGAACAAACAACAATGCAATGATAACACAAATATACAAATAAAAACAAGCTGGTTTGAAGCTATAATAATGTTACAGTTAATTATAATAATAATATAATAATTAGGTCACTTACCAAATGTATTCCCCCCATAACGTCACTTAAAAACTATTTTCTGCACCATTTAATTTTAATAAATTACAATGAACTCTTCCCACTAAACCTTTAAACGACTTGCACGCGACTAAGAGCACAAATGAACTTCACAAAGAACTTTCCTGATTATATAGAAAGTTGAAACGTTCGTCATATCCGGTTGAGATACAATTGTCTTACTTTCCATTCATTAGCGGGTACAAACAATAACAAATGTTTATATATATATATATATATTTATATATATATATATATATATATATATATATATATATATATATATATATATATATATATATATATATATATATATATTTATATATATATATATATATATATATATATATATATATATATATATATATATATATATATATATATATATATATATATATATATATATATATATATATATATATATATATATATATATATATATATTTTTTTTTTTTTTTTTTTTTTTAAGAAAATTTTACGTGTGTACATATGTATCTTTTTATATAGACCAAACATAATATGTTTTGGAAGAACTTTTTGATGCACAAAGATAGTTCCGCGATTACTAACCCTCAAAACCTCCTTTTCCAGTTTTTGCACAATTTTTTTAAACCATAAACAAAACACAGAAAGCGACGAGTAGCATGACGTGTCTGTGGTGTGTATAAACAATAAAAAAATTACTGGCGAGTTTAATTTGGAGAAAATATTAGGTTTTTATATTTATGATTAAAGTTATGGGGTACAACTTAAAATAAAAATCTGCAAACTGTGTTTTTAGTAGCGCCACTCTGGTAATACCAATAATTTAGACAGTATTCCTGCCAGGATGTCTGATAAAAAAGGACAAAAACAATCGGTAAATAGTGTTTGTGTAATTCCGTCCTTACTGGAGATTATATCTAAACATCGAAATAAAGTAAGCTTATTTTCGCTTTACAGAAAGCTGACATCGCCAAGCAATTCGATTTACCGGAACGACAATCCAAAATCACAACCCTCCTGAATCAAGCTGGCCAAGCATATTGCATATGCCGATCTTCAGACAGCTCTCGGTTTATGATGTAAGTTTTATTCATCAGATACATTTTTGTGTGGATTTATTTCGTAAACTTATTCGGCCTTGGTTTGCTTGATTTCGCAAGGCTTAAATTCTAACATCTAATGACAAATTTCATCAAATGTATTGACGAATTCCACAAGGTAAATAGCTTTGTGAATAATCATAATTGTAACAGCGTATGAATGTAAAAGTTACCTCTATTAAATTACTATAATCAAATTAACACGTTGATTGCCACGGCAATTTTTAGCATTCCGGTCTAAAAAGCCAATTCTTTAAAAATATTATTATACTTCTTGATTTTGAATAAATTTTTATAATTTTATTTTCTGTTCATTAATTAATAAATTTTCTGTTCATGTAAGCCAGCATTGAGTTTTTGCTCGCTTCCCGGAAGCCATCTATCCATATTAGCACTGATATACTAGGAATTTTATCGTAGCTGCACAAATATGGCAAGTAAACACAGTACGAGATAACTCCTAGTCGGCATCCTAGCAAAGGACTTTTCTACGAGTTATCCCGCAGTTGGCAGTCAACATGTTAATTTTCCTTTATTTAAAAAAACAGTTATAAAATTATACTTAAAAATAATTATTCTTATTTAAACATGCATTTTAGTTTTGTTATCAGTCGATAAAAACTATGTCAAATCGATGCTTACTATTAGGGTGACCACTTTTATATAGTCTTCATATTTATTGAATTAATTTTTGGTTGTTGGTAATCCAAACCACGACTTAAGATTCACAGTAATATGATCCCATATCGATCATTCCTTTCAACAACGTCATAAATCAAAAATCGTCAATTTTCAGTTGTTTTCGGAATGCCCAGATAATGTACTATATCCCAGCGAAAGAGGCTCATTTTTGCCTTAATATTTAACCGCTATAGGGCAAAAAGTGTTGTTTTTGCATTTTGAAGAAAAGGTATTGTTTAATTATTTTTTTAATAATACTAAAAAAATTTCAAATGGAGAAAAAACCTTCAGGTTTTACCTAAAAAGATCTGTTGCACAGTAAAAAGTTCAATAAGTGGCTTGATATTTATTTTTAATACATTGTATTATATTTTTAATCTTTAAAAACGTTTTCCTGAATAATTAAGTTTTTTGATTTATGACGTTCTTGAAAGGATTGAGCGATATGTGTCTTTACGGCAACTGTCTCTACTTTATCAATTAATAAATGTGCAATGAATCCTGCTGAAAAGTAATGAATAAATTAAAAATCTGCGCCATTACCTGAAGTTCAAGTTTAATCATCTTGTTTGGGAACAAAAAAACATCATTGCAATTAAATGAGTCAAATAGCAAAATACTTTAATCAGCATTTGTAAATAGGTAGTATTTGACTTTCTAGGAATTTTAAGCAGAAAATATAACTTTCTAATTGAGTATCCAATAATGTATTTCACACTTATAACATTGCACCTCATGTGATATGAATTTCTCTGTGGAATCAAATTAATAAATATACTTTTCATAATGTTTCATGTTATTAAAATAACATTAAATAATGCATGTTGCAAAAATTTTACTCTCATATATCTTGCTTTAATATTTTTTAGTTGTAAAATTTCAGATATTGCTCTTTCAAAATGCAATTGAAATTCGTAGATTTTTTTCACTGTAGCTTTTACAAGTTGCAAAATAATCAGCATCTATTGTTTGAAAAAATAATCTCGAGTTTAAAAAAAAATGTTTTAAGGGGGAAATCTCTTAGGTTATTGATTTTTTTTATAAATGAAATTTTTTCAGGTCACATTATTTTTATAAGGGCTGAAAATTATAAGGATTGTAGAAAAAATTCATGTTTAAAAAAAAACAATTATTTGTATAATGTATTTGTGTAATACTTTTATCAATATATCAAACTGTAATACACTAGATTCTCTATGTTTCTAAGGATAAAGGTTATCCAAATATTATTGCATACTCATTTTATTTTCACCACTTATCGAATGATAGCCCTGCCTCAAATCAAATTCAGGACCTCACGCTAGACTAATTAACTATAAATTCAAGCATTCCTTTTGCAGGAATGATGTTTCTTATTTTTAAATGGATCATCTTTTAATTAATTTGTTTGAATTTCAGAGGATGTGACGCGTGTGAGGAATGGTACCACGGAGATTGCATTAACATATCAGAAAAGGAAGCTAGGTACATCCGACAGTACTACTGCGATCGGTGCAGGCAAGAAGATCCCACACTCACCACCAGGTTTAAAGCACCCAAGAGAGAAAATGAGGATAGGGATTCAGGTAGCATATTCTAACAGATACTCTTTATAACTCCTTGGTGCGAAGTAGACTTAAGAGTGGCTCAATGATTTGGGGGCCACACGAACTTAAGTACTCTCTTATGGTAGAAAAAGTCCAAAAAAAGTTTCCGAGGTATCTCTACATGAGAGAGTACGGCTATCATCCTTGGCTTTACCCGATCAATTTCTCCAGGGTATGCTTGGCTACAACAGTTTAGAGACTACAAGGAATGTGTATTTGATTACGCATTTTTATCAATTGTTGCGAAGTATGATCTATAATCCTGAAATTATCTTGAGCATTGGTCTGTATGTTCCCGATAGTTACCTAAGGCAGCGTCGGCATAGATTATTTCACATTTCTATATACAGGACCAACTAAATTTAATTTTATTTAATTTATCATTGAGAAAGCAAGTGTCTTAATTTTATTGATTTATTCATAAATGTGGTTATAGGTCGAGATGAGAGAAAAAAGAAGCGAAAGGAACATTCAGAAAACAGGTCACGGGGGTCTAATCAGCATTCCTCCAGGGGCTGTGGGTCCTGCTCTGGCTGCTTACGGACACATGACTGCGGAAAGTGAGTGATACCCAAAATATAATGATAAGACAATAATTGTGATGTTTTAATCTTTGCCTTACGGTGCTAAAAACTTCCAAAAAAAAAATTCCACGTGCAATGATAATATGTATTTTGTACACCATATGAAAATGTGATTAAAATCAAGAAATAATGTAAATATTCGTAAATGTTGCTTTTATTGATCATAGTTCATAGGTGAAGTTGAAATGTACAAATTTTGTAATTTAGCTCAGCCAAGTATCTGAAAATGAGAAAAAAATACAATCGCAAGTAGCCGCGGCGTAAGACGTTCTGCGCACTACTGGCCCAGGAAACACGACATGCGCGTATACACATAGTACGTCACACACGCACACATTAAGAAACATTTGTGTATTGGTGATTTTATCCATAATTTTTCACAATTATTTATTTTGTAATACGTAATTATATTACGGAGGAATACAAAAATTCTGAGCCCGTATCTATTATATTTTATATTGATATTCTCATTTTTAAAGTCTAGTTGTAGTGAATACATATCACCGGGAGGGGAAAGTTAACACCGCATTATGTGTTGAATTTTATGTGCATGCATAGTTTAATTTTCTCTTATTACATACCCTGACATTCAAGTTTATTATTTGCAGATGCGACGCATGCCATGATATGGCAAAGTACGGATCTAACACAAGGCTCAAGTTGAAGTGTAAACACCGCACTTGCACAAATACCATTGCGCCACCGCCCAGTGCAGCTAAACCCTCCAGGTTTCTTTCTTTGACTACTTAACCTTTTTTTAATAGGAATATGATAAAACACTTAGTAAGTGAATTTGTCGCTAATTTATCAAATCAATTATTACGCTTACCAAAAAATGATATGCTAGGAGTTTTGTGTTGATTATCTGGGGAAAAATATACCCAAAGTGTACAACCGTTTTACGTGATAAACAAGGTAAATAATAAATGCAACACCCATCTAAAAAAAAAACTGGTATTTATGTATTTAATTTTTTTTTTAAAAAGATAAATATTTGTGTTTTTATTATTCACACAAAATTCCATACTATTTCTGTGAACCTAAGCGGCTCATTATTAGAAATAGCTATCAAATTGTGGTAGAGTGGGTTCGAATTGAATATTTGAGGCATTATTTATTATTTCTAAAAATGTCATAGATTTGAGTCCAAATGTTTCCGTCAGCAGTCGCAGCAAGCACCGCTCGGCGGAGTCGGGCAGCGGCGAGACGGGCGGCGGGGGCTCGGAGCGCGCGAGCATCGGGCGGAGCGGCGCGGAGCCCCTGGACCAGGCGCTGCTGCTGCCGCACCTGGTGGGCGGGGCGCCGCGCCACTGCTACGGGCCCGAGTGCACGCGCCCCGCCCGCGCCGGCTCCAAGTACTGCTCTCACACCTGCGGCATGCGGCTGGCCAGCGCCAGGATATACCAGGTGGGCGGAACACTTTCGGACAGACTTGGTTGGGTAGACACTCGACTGCGAAACTGGAGTCAGTTGCAAAATGAATTCTTCGGTCCACTCCTGGGAGGTGGAAGACCAGCTATCTCCCCATCGTTTTGGTGGTCTTTCTGGGGGTCTAATGAATGTGTTATTGAAATGAATTCAAGAAATATTTATTTTCAATTGGTCTGGGTGTTTTGATGTATTTTTCACATTTACCTTCCCTATCCTTACTATCCTACCTGCAGACAAGCATCTAAAACAGATGCTTTGCGGGTTATTCCTTTAAACAAAAATAACAATAAAAAAAGCTAAATTGCATACTTTTCCCTGTCTCAGTCCTCATTGCCAAGGGTTGTGACCCTTGTCGAAGCAATGACTCTTCTCCAATTATCCCTTGACTGCGCTGCACGTAGCGCTCCAACTACCGAGGTGGCTACTGCTGTCTTTACTTGATCGGTCCATTGTGTGGGGCAATGTTGAAAACGTTGTGCAATCTAAAATATTAGCAATATTCCAGGTCCTACCGCAGCGCATCCAGGAATGGTCGCTGCAGTCGTGCGCTGCGGAGGCGGCCGACCGGCGCGCCCTGGCGCGTGTGCGGGAGAAGCTGTCGGGGGTGAGGGCCGCCCTACAGCAGCTCGAGAAGCGGCGCAACGCCCTGGACCTCATGGTGGAGCAGGCCAGGAACCTGACTCCCTCCACTGCACCAATCGAGGTAACGTGCAATGTAAATCAAGAGTGCGAGTAAGCCTGAATATGTACTTACTTAAACCATATCCGCTCCCTATGAGGAGCATATGGAGTCCACAAACTGTCTCTAGACTCCTCTGTCGGCTGCCAATTCCCCTGCATCCTCAACTCAGGTCTGCGTCCTGAAATTCAGACGAAAACTGTATGTAACTGAAAATGGGAGCCTTTAAAAGGAAGTGGGAGTCCATGTTAGACTCGCAGGGTCCGCATTTAACAGTATGAAGGCTGTCTAGAGATCAGATCCATACTTGGTGAAGACCACATGCTGCCTATACAATGCCTTTTTTGCTCCTATTTTATACGGTTGTGAAACGTGGCACCTTACAAGGGCCCAGAGCAGCGCGCCAGTCACTTGTTATGTGTATGAAGGTTTTTGAAGAGCTAAGTGATTTTACGCTTGAAAATTTAGGAAGTGTGTCCTTTGCTAACAGGAACCTGAAGATGAGACCGAGATGTCCATGTACTGCATCACATGCGGTCACGAGATCCACTCCCGAACGGCTGTGAAGCACATGGAGAAGTGCTTTAACAAATACGAGGCGCAGTCTTCATTCGGGAGCGTCTTCAAGACTAGAATCGAGGGACAGAATATGTTCTGCGACTTCTATAATCCCATCAACAGGACTTACTGCAAAAGGCTCAGGGTGAGTTTCACATAATACTGTTTCCTTGTTTTTTAAATGTAAAGAAGATAACCTTCAACTTGGTCTCCTCTTAATGATTTGTGTCATTATCAATCTCCTCAACCTGTCCAGGTGTGAGTTTTTTTTTAAATATTTTTTTACTTTTTATAATTTTAATATCATAGTCGATGCTACATCAAAAAAAAATCATTTACACCAGTAAACATGATTTATCGCAACATTGGCAATTTTGACATAAATCATGTTTTGATATAAATCACGTCATAAATAATTTTTTGTGTTGGTCATATTTATACGACCATACTCCTGGAAAGGTTAATGCCCACTATTATGACCTCATTCTTAACCGTGTAGTAAATTAATTTTTGAACACCCCTTTCTTCTCACAGACTTTGCCCTTCAGAGGACAATGCTAACTCGCCAAATATTTAGCACATATCAATGATGCTATGGTCTTTATGATAATTATCTTTTTTTGCAGGTTTTATGTCCGGAGCATTGTAAGGAGCCCAAAGTTAGTGACACAGATGTGTGCGGATGCCCGTTAGTCAAGGATATCTTTGTTCCCACAGGTAAATATGAAGCCCAGATATACTATTCTTTTCCTGTTCCATATAATCGAGGAGTCCTAGACTGTTGGCGGAAAACAGACCTCCCGTTCCACCTAAAGAGTAAATTTCTGAGATTTCCTCGGCTGTTTCAATGCTTGTAATGTATTTCTGGATTATCTTCTTCTCCTTCTCTTCTAACCCTTATCCGCACCCAATGGTTCTTAGGGCACTGCATCATATTGACGGAGTGTTATCGGGATCAATACTTAATGAAGGCATGGTGATCAC
Organism: Brachycentrus maculatus; assembly: GCF_059751285.1. Classification (NCBI taxonomy): domain Eukaryota; kingdom Metazoa; phylum Arthropoda; class Insecta; order Trichoptera; family Brachycentridae; genus Brachycentrus; species Brachycentrus maculatus. The sequence goes on from NW_028280858.1 coordinate 1,884,078, forward strand.
TCTTGCGCTTAAGGGACAGGGTAATATGAAACAAATATTATTGTGCAAAATCATAATATTTATTTTCAACCCCTTTAGAAATTGAACCCAGGACACAGTAGCACGCTAATCATTACACCATGGAGGTAGACAATTAGGATTATCTACCGGGCTACTAATACTCGTAGTGTAATGGTCAGCATGCTCGGCTACCGTACTGGAGGTCCCGGATTCGATTCCCAGGGGGGGTTAAATAAATATAAATGATTTTTTCACTTTAATATTTATTGAATATCACCCTGGACTGGTACCTGAAGCGGAGGACTGATCACCTTTCCTTCATGTGGTCATGATCAAGATAACACTGCGTTTATATGATGCAGTGCCCTATGCACCATTGGGTGCAGATGAGGGTTTGAAGAAGAAGACTAATACCCAGATGTTTGACTATTGCCTTGACTTGTATGTGAGATATCTCATACAAAGTTGAAGGAGATATTATATAACAGCTCCTTGTTTGCAGGTGAATTCTGTCGGGCTCCGCGCAAGTCCTGCCTGAAGCACTACGCCTGGGAGAAGCTGCGGAGGGCCGAGGTGGACATGGAGAGGGTGCGCCAGTGGCTCAAGGTGGACGAGCTCATGGAGCAGGAGAGGAACATCAGATACGCCATGGCTTCCAGGTAACCCATCAACCGTATCATGCAATGAAAACTGTAATCACACTCGCCTGTGACACTATACAATGGTACATTATGGACTGTAATATCATTACTGGAAGAATAATTATTATAAGAATAAGAATAATAATTGGAATCCTTGATAACTCAAAATCAAAAGTAGATATATTACAAAAAAATGGTATGTATGAAATTTCGTGTGGAGATTGTGATAAAAAATATATAGGCCAAACCGCAAGAAATTTAAAGATTAGAATTAAAGAACATCGTAGCGGTCTTGTTAGTAATTATTTTTCGGAATTTGTAAATCACATAATAGATACAAATCACTCATTCCACTCTCATAAATTAAAATTATTACACCTTGTTCCACATAAAGGCTAAATTATGTTTTATTTAGAAAATTTAGAAATCCAAAAAAACCTTAATTCTAATAATAATTTATTGAATAATATATATTATTTCAAAATTCTTCACCTTTGCTTTCCATTTTTCCTTTGTTTTAAAACTCCGCCCCTTGACTAACCCCCTCCCCCTAACTTTCCCCTCTCCTTATTTATAGATCAATTTTATATTTTAGTTATTATTTAGACCTGAAGATGGAAGTTTAGCTTCCGAAACTAGTAGTCTTTAATAAAACTCAAGTGGTATAAAAACAAGCGTTTTCTTTAATCACTGGAAGAATAAATTATTGTAAGGGACAAAATAAAATGACTTATACCAACATTCAACTGGAAATTTTCCATTCTATGCATTGGTGTACTAAAAACTTCAATTTATATATATTTTTTCAAAACATGCCTTTTTAACAAAATTTTAACAGTTTTGTAAGATGCTTAAAAATTGTAGGTATGCAATGTTTATGTGATAACTGATGGTAAATTGTGTTTAATGTAAGCGCAGAATTTAATTTCTAAGTAATCAAGCTATAAATTTGTAAATTTAAAACACTATGTAATTTAGAGTAGATTTAGTTTTTTTTTTTAAATAGTGGTAATTATATTTAACCTTTCCAGGAGTACAATTATTGATGTCTGACTTTCTCTGGGGAGTGGGTTTTTTTTACATTAAATATCTTTTTTTTTTTAATAAAATCTTTGCACTATGAAGATAGAAATTAAGTAATAATAATTTAAATAAAAAATAAAGCTCACCATATCTAGGTTTTATTTTATGACAAAGTTAAATACAAATATCCACAGATGTCATTACTATACAACTTACATCATACCAACTGACAGACGGACTTCGACATTCATTAACGTCGATTCTCCTTCGAGAAAAATTTGCACCGACGTTCATTTACGTTCATACTCCCGGAAAGGTTAATAAAAGAAAGTCTGCCTTTGAAGCAGGCTAGGTTAATTCTGTTAACATATTCTAGTCCGGCGGTTTTTTCATCAACCCCATCCCTAATTACACTCAGACAGTCTGCCGCCCGACCCTCCGTATACTAATCACAAGTCACCGCAAACCCAATGAGACGCTTTTAAGCGTTTCCCACAAACAGTGTTAAGATAAATGCCTGAGGAAATTTTATGAAAATTTCATGAAACATTCCCATTTTCAGTAAAAAAAAAAATCTATCATAGAAATTTGGTTTCACTTCTCCTGAAAAGCTGTTATTTGTCTCTTACATCAGTTGATACTTCCAGTGATGGTATTGCTTCCTAGCTAGTTGCAGTTCTAGGCTGGAAAGCGACAGGATTGGCTGTGCTATACTTATTCACACTCACGTACCATTGTTATATCATACTCTAACAGGGTTCTCTAACGCACATAACACCTGCATACTATTGAATGTATTACCGCTCATTATTAGCATTGCAACGAAACTCCAGAAAATCCTACTAGAAGCCAATTATACAACGGTCAGGTTTAATTCCAGCCAATTTATACAAAATTTTATAATTTCCCCACACAATCTCACTACTTTTCAAAAACTTTGACTTTTAATATTCACAGATCATATGTGATATTAGTCCTTCGTAACTTATATAGAGTGTGGGTTCATTCTGGTATATCCAAAATATACCAGATCTACTACCCGTGTGTTGATTTCTAACAAGCGATATTGACATATTTTCCAGGGCTGGAGTGTTGGGGCTGATGCTTCACTCAACATATAATCACGAAGTGATGGAAATGATAACCAACAAGATGCAAGCGTCTAAAGAGAAAAATCAATTTGGAGCTGTTTAAAAAATTGACTATATGAAAGGCTCTTTCATAAATCATTTAAAAACAACAAACATTAAAAGTATTTTTTCCAGAATATTTTTAAATGTGCCAAAACTAGATTTTAGTATATCGCTCACTCCTTTCAACAACGTCATATATCAAAAAACTTGATTTTCAGGAGATTATTTTTAAAGTTTAAAAATATAATAAAATGTATTAAAAATAAATATCAAGCCACTTACTGAACTTTTTACTGTGCAACACATCTTTTTAGGTAAAACCTGAATGTTTTTTCTCCATTTGAAAAATATTTAGTGTATTTAAAAAAATAATTTAACAATACCTTTTCTTCAAAATGCAAAAACAACACTTTCTGCCCTATAGCGGGTAAATGTTAAGTTAAAAATATGCCGCTTTTGGTGGGATATAGTTCAATTTCTGGGCATTCCGAAAACATGCACAACTGAAAATTGACGATTTTTGATATATGATGTTGTTGAAAGGAGTGAGCGATATGGTAAAATACGTACAGAACTGTCAGGCAACTGATTCATCATTTTAAAGAAACCATAATATTTTAATCCCGAAACTTCCGAATAATAAAATAATGGAAAATATCCTGGTAAGAACAAGAGAAACATCTATCTCGGCTTATTTTCTGTTAAAATACCTTTAAACTATTAAATTTTTTTTTCATACAACAATCACATTACGGGGTTATTACTACATACAACCAGGTAACTCTTAGATAAACTTTGTTGAAAAATTAAAATATAAGATTGTGAGCTGTTAGATAAACCTTCTTTTTTGAATATAAGAAAATATAAATATGAATATATCATTTAAATTCTTCATGATTACAATGCATTATATTTGTTAGACATACAGATCAGAAAATAAAATCAGTAATTTTTTTATATTTTTAGTATTTTTATAGTTTTAACTCAAAAATATTAATTTCACCTAGATGTATCACCAATGACATTATTATAATTTTGTAAATGTGTATCAAAATAATTGTGTTTGTGGTAAAAAAACTTAAATATTGTCTTAGTATAAAATAATTTATAATTATGGTTTCCTTAAAAGTTGTTTTGTTAGTACATATTTTTTTATATTTCTGAAATATATTTTATGACCACACTGTGTTGGAAAGACATTTAATATGTTATTTTGTGTAAAAAAATGATTTTAATAAAAATAAGTGTTGTAAAATTGTGCTTTTTATTTCTGCGACCACTTTTTTGGTGCCGATGGAATTTTATTGTCAAATGAACAGTGTTAAAAAACTTAGAATTATTCACAAAAAAAGCAAAAAAAAGTAATTAGTTTAAAGCTGAAGTAATAAGCTTCATTCCATAATAATAAATGGTGTTTTTTGACCTTCAAATAACATTGTTTCAACTTTCTAAATAGTCCATGTGTTTTTATAATTTTTAAAAATTTATCTCTAACTCTAATTTCCAATTTTATCACATCAGTTACTAAATTATTCACCGTACGGATGAAATGTCAATATTTTGTGTCTCAACTTGGTATGAAACATCTATCATTCTTTTTTTATGAACGAAGACTGGGCATAATACATGTTTCATATCAAGTTGAAACACCTAAAATACTGACATATCATCCGTAGGGTGTAATAATAATCCAGTGTCTGATATAAATAATTTGGTCCAATGTCTTTATAGAACTAATCTCATTTTACTCAAGTTTTCTCAACACTTTCTCATTATTATGAGAAATTAGAAATCTGATACGGTCACCACTGCCATTCATGAACTTTGCAAGAAGGTCTGATGGCTTTCTCTTGATTATTAACAAATAAAATCTGGGGATTATAAACAAATAAGAGCTGGGGAATTAATTAATTGATGTTTCTATTTTTGCGAGAAAAAAAAATCCTGAACAAAGTAATAAAGATTATTTGCAAATAAAGTGTTACAAATTGTAAATGTTTCTTCTTCAAACCCTTCTTTTTCTTTCTGTGCCACTTCTAACGAAGATCGACGATCATCATCCAAACCCTTATCCGCACCCTAATAGTGCATAGGGCGCTGCATCATATAAACGCAGTGTTATCTCGATTGTTAACACATGAAGGAAAGGTGATCAGCCCTCCGCTTCAGGTACTAGTCCAGGGTAATATATAATAAATATTACAGTGAAAAAATCACCTATATTTATTTAACCCCCCCCTCCTGGGAATCGAAGCCGGGACCTCCAGAACGGTAGCTGAGCCTGCTGACCATTACACTACGGAGGCAGACATATATTTCAAATGGAACAAATTTTCAATAGAGGAAATGATTACAATTGTATATGAAGTAATTTTATCTAAAAAAACGTAACTGACCACTCTTGGATTCGAACCTGAGACTTGCAGATGTCGTATTTGCTGCTTTACAATTAAATATGGCTGATATAGTTTATAGGCTGATTGATCACATGTCAAAACTCAAATGGCAAATGGGCAGGACAAGACAGGACCCTACAAGATGGACCCCAAGAATTTTATGATGGAGACCTCGGGAGAACAAAAGAGGTATCGGAATACCACAAAACAGATGGTCCGACGACATAGTCACTGCGGGGGGTATAAACTGGCTGCAACCGACCGGAAGAAATGGAAAGAAGGGAAAAAAAGACCTATATCCAGCAGTGGAGGACAGAGGGCTCATAAAGAAGAAGATAAAAATATCTGCCTACTTCGAATCTGGAACCCGAGGGCTTCTGATGTCCCTTCTGTTGCTCTACTGCTTGGGCTAAGAGGAGTCTGTGTATCTTATCAAATATCCGATACTATATACTCACTTCAAGTTATTTATTGCATTGAACCATGCAAAATTGGCATATTTTTATGTGGGTAAAAAATTGTATCCTAACAGTGGTGCTGTATGGGTGTGTGTCGTGGCACCTCACCAAAGTTCAGAGCAAGAAACCGGCAAGTTTTGAAAATAGATGCCTGAGGCGAATACTGGGTGTAAAGTGGTATGACTTCGTCAGGAATGAGGATGTAAGAAGAAGAACCCAACAGCCACTCATACTGGAAGTTCTGAAAAGGAGAAGGTGGATATGGTTGGGACATGTGCTCAGAATGCTACCTGAGAGCATTAACTTCTCATGTCTCTTCTTCCAACCCCAAGGATTCCGGCGGCCGCTGACGAGCATTCACCGACTACTCAGCGGAATTTCGAGATGCCGGACTGACCTGGGAGGAAGCCAAGGAGATGGCGAGTGACTTAGAGACGTCTCGTCTTGGCCACATGCTTCTCCTAGGGAGCGAACATGGAAAAAGAAGAAGAAAGAATTGTATCAAAAATAATAATTAAAATGTATGTATACATGTATGTATTTTTTAAGACTGAGGTTTGATACAACTACATCAAATCTTTTTTACCACATCTCAACATAATTCGAGATAAACCAGATTTGTGAACAAGTATTTGGACACACTCAAAATGTACATTAAATCTATTTGATTTCAACAAACAATTGAACGATTTGACAGTACCTACTCCAGACGTCGATCGTTTGTAACAAATACTAACTACAATTACCTAGTTTGTAAGAGCTTTTGACTAAAAACTGATCTTTTAAGTCCGCACATGCGCCGGCCTGGCGGGGAACAAAACCCCTCACCCCTTCCTATCATCCCTTACTAGATTATCACAGAAATATAGTGTCTTTTGGCCGAGAAGTATAACAATGGAGTTATGACAGCAGTTTTTGTTTGCCTCATTCGAATGTAATATAAAATATGCTTTTGTCATATTACAATTGGACCGAAGGAAATTTCACGGCGCATCACTCCCCCTCGACTTATTTCTGCACGTGGTCCGACGTCCGACAATAGATGGTGCTCAAACCCTGGGGCGCGCACGGGCGCCGATAATAAAAGTGGATAAAATTAACATGAAAAAGTAACTTCGGTTTCTATTTAAGGATGTACTCTCAAATATACAAAATCAATAAACAACCGACTGCACTAAAAGCCTCGCGTGTTTTCCACGCACATTTTTTTGAGTATGTATTGGAATTTGGCGAATAAATATTTTGTTGTGATTTTTTAAACTCCTTCCTTACCTTTCCTTTCCTTACTTTTCACTTACACTTTTTCACTTTACACTTTTCAGGGTTACCAGGGTTTAAAGAAAATTAAGTTGCGGGTTATTGATTATACTGCCTGAAAAATGATTACGGCAAATGACATAGTTTTTTTTATTAAAAAACTCCTTATCGCTTTTCAAACATTTTCTTTGTTGGGAAAAAATTATCTTATATCAATAATTGAAGCATGTGTTTCAATTTTATACACATTACTTTTCAAAACCATATATTTATTTCGGAGAAAAACATACACATTTTTAAAACGAAAACGGTGTTTTAAGGCAAAAATTACATATTAAATTTTACCAGGGTTTAAAGAAAATTGAGTTGCGGGCTATTGATTATACTGCCTGAAAAATAATTACGGGAAATGACATTTTAATTGAAAAAAAAATCCTTATCGCTTTTCAAACATTTTCTTTGTCGGGACAAAAATTATCTTAAATCAATAATTGAAGCATGTGTTTCCATTTTATAACTATTGAAATTAAATTTGAATGCAGGTTTTGATGATCAAATTTAATAATATACATTCTTAGGATTAAATCATGTGACCGAGAAAAACTTTGCGTGATCGTATTTCAAGTATTTCGTGAAGTATTTCAAATACTTGAAAGTGATCAGGTCAGGACTCGAAATAATCGGCGGATATGTATGAGAGATGCATGAATGTGGGAGAGGCGAAGATTATTTGCAAAGACAGATTGGTGTGGCGTTCTATTATCTCTGCCTACCCCTGCGGGGAAGCAGCGTGATGGTTAGTTAGTTAGTTAAATTATGTGTTTATTGAGAGCATACTAGGAGAACGTGTTAAGTCATAGATACAAACATGTTCCGGGATAATGAAGTTTAAAGGAAATGTTCATTCTAGATGTTCTTACAATATTTAAATGAAATTATCAATTGTAAATAATGTACCTTTGGGTACATACATTCATAATAATATCTTTCAAAAATATTATTCTTTGGCACAAATCAATTTATGGAAAGGGGATATTTTTAGTCTCTTAAACTAAATATTGCTTCCTTATTTTTGTCCGCCTCCGTAGTGTAATGGTCAGCACGCTCGGCTACCGTTCTGGAGGTCCCGGGTTCGATTCCCAAGGGGGGTAAAATAAATATAAGTGATTTTTTCACTGTAATATTTATTCAATATTACCATGGACTGGTACCTGAAGCGGAGGGCTGATCACCCTTCCTTCATGTGTAAACGATCAAGATAACACTGCGTTTATATGACACAGTGCCCTATGCACCATTGGGGTGCGGATAAGGGTTTTTATTATTATTATTTTTTTACAGATAAAAAATAAGTCAATCTAATTTTGGCAAAAAATATTTCGCTACAGATGAATACATATAAGAAACTTGGAGAACCACCGTCCATTCAGCTCCCCTCTAAAACGAGGGTGACTTTCGCGCTTAAAAACAATATTTAAGTGATTTGTATTTAATTAAATCTCTTACCGTGAGAAATTGCGTAACATTGGCCAACGCTTATGACTTTGGGGTGACATACCTACTTCAGCATGCCACCTCTCTTCGTTCACCATTTTCCTCACTCTCTGCACTGCAAAGTGCCAAATGAAAAATGCAGGTGTGTGCAGTACGGCTGTCCAAATTTAAAATGGACTAAGTAGACTCTACTTAGTCCAAAAATGCAAAAAAAACCTACTACAAAAAAATGTCCCTTACTGTGTTTAAAATTTGGACAGCCGAGTATTTCTGGAGGTTTCCGAAAATCTCAAAAAGTAACGAAAACAAAACAAAAAGTAACTTGACTATTCAGAATCTTGTTAAATTCAATTACACTGGACAACAATCATTATCATTATCATCATCATTCTATTATTATTTTTATTATTAACTCGTTGAGGTAGTATTTTACGAAAATGGCACTATACAAATTATCCAAATTATTATAACAATGATTTTGTAACTGTAATTTTGATGACTGATTTGGACTAAGTTAATCGTTCTTATTGTAAGTTTATATGGTGACAAGCTTATATCACGTCAAGTTTTGATGTTACAGTCATATTATTGTTTGTATGAATACGTTGAAACCGTAATAGTGATTGATATCTAGACATGTTTTAGTCGAAGATCTAAGGGATTCCTAAAAGTATTGATAATTTTGGAGTAACAGTGGAAATAATATATTAACTTATTAATATTGAATACGATAGCATTATATGTTTTTACGTAAATATTAAGATAAACTTCAGTCAAAATCAGAATTAAAAATATCCATAACTAAAAAATTTGAGTTGCTACATTTTTTTTGCTTTCGTTTTTGAATTTAGCTATGCAAAGTGCATAAAGATCAGGTATTTTCATGCAAGTTACAAAATAAAAGTTGTAAATTATTGTCCAGTGTTATTTACCGGTAGAAAAGTATGTTTTAAGCTTTATTATTATTTTGATAAAGTGATAATTTATTTACGATGCAGTGCCTTATGCACCATTGGAGTGCGGATCCTTTACCCTTAGGTTTGAAGTTGATGATGATTTTTTAAGCAATGATTTTATGGAAAGTTTGAATTGTTTGGGTACAACATATTTTCATAAAAAAAAAGTGAAATATACATCTCCTGTATTGATTTTGTATAACTACCACCTACTCTCCGTAGGTTTGTAGGGATGGGATGGTAACATCTGCTTCGACTACTGCGCAAGACCAAGGAACCCTTAAGGCCCAAATACGATAAATCGCAATTAAATTTTCTTTAAACCGAGGTAACATTTGACTTAGTTGAATTTTTTGTTCAAAATACCGTTTTGTATTAGAAAAAAATTCTAAAACAAAATTGGACTGAATTTTCTATTATTGAGTTTAAAAATTATAAAAATATTTTTTCAATTTATTTATTCTAAAAAAAAGTCAAATTCTAATATATGGTATATTCCAAAATATTGCGCGCTGAAACACGTCCGACCCCTAACACGGTCGTTCGCGTTCTGCTTATGAATGTTTGAGATCTCAGCCTTAACACATACAATTCTTACATACTGTGACAAAAATATTTCACGATAAAAACATAAAAGCACAAAGTAAGTAATAAATACGGATTAAAATAGTATTTGACATCCCATGCCTGAAATAGCAGCGAAAAAATAACACTATTCGGTAAAAAAAATTGTTTTTTCGGTAACTTTACTCCCTGACCACGTGGTTTCATCTTCCACAAGCGGTTTTAAAATGCAAATACCATTAAAAATAAACGTCCTGAACTATAGTTAAACTTTGAGACAACTTTATTCCAAATTTTAATCCCCTCGTCCGCATAGTATAAAAGTTTAGACCGTTTGCGTCTGGCTACCAAGCCGTAGGTCCCGGGTTTGATTCCTACAGAGGCAATAGATTTTAACTAACTAAAAGTAACTAACCATCACGCCGCTTCTCCGCAGGGGTAGGCAGAGAGAATCGAACGCCATACCACTCTGTCTTTGCAAACATTCTTCGCCTCTTCTACATTCACGAATCTCCTCAAACATACCCGACGATTATTGCGACTCCTGACCCGGCCGCTTTCAAGTATTTGACATACCTGATTGTGCCAAGTTTTCCTCGGTCTTTCTCTGCTTCTTTTTCCAACTACATTCGCCTCATAAATTTGTTTAACCGTTCTTTCTTCACTCATATGTTCCACATGTCCAAACCATCTCAACCTTACTTTCATGAGACAAATGACCGAGTTAGCACTACATCGATTCGGTGCAGTGCTCTGTACCGTGCATGTACCGTTGTGTGAGAATATTTGTTAGAAGAACTAATATAAGAACAGTTTGTTACAGAACCATTTGCGAATATAACAGCTGCCGAATACGTAATACGCATTATTAGTTTTTGGGTAAAATCCGCCTTCCTCCGATAATTGATTCCATAATCAGGTGGATCTGTCAAAAATTGGAGGGAAAATTGAATAATCACTCAATTCGGAACATGATGTGCTGCCATATTGCAGAATCAGATAATTTCCGTAAAACACAATGGTAAATGCGACACTAATCCGTTTCGTATTGATACAGTTAGCGCGTGAGCCGTGTAATTTGTAAACACTGATATTGTGAAGGGGAGACTTTATTTTGGTAGGGAGGAGGGAGATCATAATAGGACTACATCTGTGTAGGTACGTACCGAAGACAAAGAGCAAGTGGCTGTATCTTTTCAGGTTGTTTTCTTTGTTTCACAATTGGACATTTTCTGAGCAGGTTTGAAAGAAATATGAACACGTTTCGAGAAAATTCCGTTAAAAATGGTTTATGGAAACTAAATTCTTTTTCACACATTCATGAAAATTTTTGTATGTCAAAATCATTTTTGAATATAAAATTGCGACAATGCCACCTTCATGGTACAAATGAGTTTTTCAAAATTGGACAATAAGTACACACTTATACACATATAGAACATGGTACCGTAATCAATTTCCAACCGCCCCTAAACATTTAACTTTCTAAATTTAATATTATATTTATTATAAATATTTCAGTTTAATATCTTGGTCCCAAAACATAACGATATCTTATATTTTACAAGCTTTTCTGCGAGTAAGATAGTAAGAAAAGCGAAGGTAGGTGTAGAAAAATACATCACAAACACACAAACTAAATGATTTTTTTATTGAATTCATTTTGCAACTGACGGGAACCCAACTACATAATTTTATTATTATTATTTTCATTTATTGATATTTTCAATGAAAGTAAGTACCTACACAAAACACGCCAATTGAATGTCAATAGTAAAAAAATAAAACACTTTCAAATTTCATTGAAAACATAATAGTATGACTAAATCAATATTAAAAAATAATTCTCTACAAAATAATAATAGATACAATTTAAACAATTCATACTATCAGTTTTTTTAAGTAAAATAATTGTAGTAGGATACTATGGTTAGTAAATATAAATAAATAAAAATTACTGATAATTTCTAATGTTCTTTACAATGTGAACAAAAGTTGTCTCAAAACCCTTGAGGTAGTATTTTACGAAAATGGTGCTGTATAAATTATCCAAAATTATTGTTATTATTAAGTAAATAATTATGTAATTAACCACCGTTTAAGACAGTTCAGTTTCGTTTAAAAATTAAATTTAGACAAATGTCTGAACCAGAACCAACATCACAACATTTTATAGATTTTTCTTACACAGAATAGCAATTATTAGGCACTACAATTCAGTTCACGGGATGTTGCATTGGATGATTTCACCGAAAACACTGTTTTTTAACGTGTCTGATGACGAAAGTGGTCTGTCACATCGGATTGTGATGACTAGTTAGTATTTTAAAGTGTTGTAGTTATTATATACGTAACTGTATATCGACGGCCCCTACGTAAAGTACTCTATCTGCAAATCTGTTACTTTACAGGAGAGAGCTTAGAAGATTTTTTCAACGTATTTTTTATTATTAATTAACGGTTTTATCTGAAATTCTAAATTAGTATTATACATTCAAAAACACGATAAAATAATGTGTTAAATCGTTTTAAAACCTTATGCTTTGTCAAAATTAAGTAGTTAGCGTTTTAGGAGTTCAGTTCATTTCGAAAATTCGATGTAGACAGCGTCGAAAACTAGGCGTAATTTATTTTGTGTATATTTTTTTGTTTATTTATATTTGCAGATAATGGATAACGTACACCAAATATCTTCAATTGGACAAAAATGTAGTTAGAGCACTTTACGTAGGGCACGTCGATATTGTCTACGTTTTTATATTAAACGCATCTCTCAGACTAAAAATAAGACACCTATTACACTGTCGCTTTATTATCCTGGTTTTATGTTGGCTTTATGTGCAAATCAAAACTTTAAGTAAATACGAGTACCTAATGTTAAAAATAAATAAATAAAATCGAATACGTCACAAAAATATGTATCCATTCTAGTATTTTCTTATCCAAAATAAGCTTTTCCAGGTTGACCGCGCCCCCGGAGAAATCGGACCAATGAGAATAATCGATAAATTTATCCCCCGCGATTCCGCCAATGAGAGTTGGAAAACCTGCTACCCCTTCATAAACTGGTAGCGAGAAACGTAATGTCGTAAGTGAGACCATTTACACACAAAAATCTCGTGGTTCCAAGATCGGTGTGTTAGTTTCAAAATGCGTTGCGTCAGATGAAATTTTTGTACCATTTTACATGTAAACTCGATTCATGTCGTTACGGTATGGGGGGTGATATAATTTTCATATAACAGTACTGAGTCAAACGTTAGAAAGTGTAGACATTAATGGGTCAAGTGTAGTATAATATAATCATAATAATATAGAAAAAATAGTTATTTGATTTCAACAATGTCTTTGCAGAATGATAGTGTGCATGTCTGGAATAACGGCCCTGTAAGTATTTTTCAAAGAATTAACATATACATATATCTGGGTAACATTAAACAAATCCAATATATTTCCTTTCCTAATAATGATTGTAATAAATATTATCTCTCAACACTGTGTGCCGTGAACTATTATGGATTTTTTAAATAGCAACATTGATAAAATAAAAATAAATACATATTTTGAAAATAAAAAGTTTTTTAACAATCGAAGTTTTAATCTGGTTATGGTATGGTAAAGTTTTAAAATTTTAAATGGTGAAAATTCACCACTTGCAACTTGCATCTTTGAGTTGAACAAAAAACGAGACAAAATCTATCGTTATCCTGTCATATCTCACATAATTCAAACTATGCAATTTGTGGTGATTTGTAAAAATGTTTAATGCTACCCCGATTACCAGGGAGTGGTAAATATTGAATAATGTAAGAATTCAAAATTAAAAGAACTTATAAAAGAACTTAATAAATAAGAAGCTGAATTTTAAAATATAAAATACATATAATTAATATTTGAAGCACTAACTTTGTGATTTTCCATTTAATAATTTAAAAACAAAGTTACATTTTAATTATAAAATAAAATACATTTATGTACGAGCATTAAAAAAAACAAGTCTGCATCGTTGTTTTAGATTATATTCGAAATATCTCATATGTACGAAAAAAATGATTTCCATAGAGGAAATTATTTCAACAATTTTAGGTGTAGTCCGAGGGCTTAGTAGAACTGGGCGTAGTTCAGGGTAGGTCTGTCTATAAATTTATTATCTAAGGAAACGATACTTTAAGGTACTATAAATTAATCTTTTTGTGGTTCTTATATGAGGTACAATAGAATAAAATAAATGGCGATTTGTATTAATCTGCTAGTATATGTATTACGATTATAATGAAAGTAGCGCTGAATAAATTTTCCAATTATTATTAATTGAAGTAAATGATATTATTACGTTACAAATGTTACGTGTCCTAATCATAAGGTAAAAGGACTGTTTTTGTTCTATTTTTGTGATGTTTTCTTTAAAAACATTTAAATGCATATTTAAAAAGATAACCATAATAAACTTTATTCTTAAATGCACCTATACACCTACAAAAAACACTATATATATATATATATATATATATATATATATATATATATATATATATATATATATATATATATATATATATATATATATATATATATATATATATATATATATATATATATATTTATATTTATTTATATATATATTTATATATTTATATATATATATATATATATATATATATATATATATATATATATATATATATATATATATATATATATATATATATATATATATATATATGTGTGTGTGTGTGTGTGTGTGTTATAGATAAACTTACATGCATATAATAAAATCTTGTTTTTTCTTGGCTTTTTTTCTAGAATGGTGATCTAGGAGGCTATGGCTCCTTGTGGGTAGACCACCAACCTCCTGCATATCCTGACCTCCTTGCAGGATTCCCTCATCCCGACTTAGGTAAATAAATCAACTTTATAATAGATTTTATTATTTGTGGAGGTCCTCACCAAAACGTTACATTTCCATTATAAATGATTTTAAGCACTTAATCAGGAATTCTAACTTTAGCTTAACTACGTTTTGGTCGGATTTAACGATTTCATATTGGTTTTACACAAGATTGATCACGTTTTGTCGCAAATTTAATTAGGATTTCGATAAAATACAGTTAACTGAACAGATTTGCATTTAAAGGATTTTTGTGCAATATTGGAAATGAAACTTTTCAGTGAGGACCTCCACATTTAAAATAAGGACTTGCTAACTACTGCGTTTATGTTTAAGCCAATAAAGAACATCTTGGGACATTTTTCAATTATTTAAATAGAAAGTTGAAAAATAATTTTCAGTGTGGGGTGGCGGAGGTATGGGGCGCCCGGGCGGGGGCGGCGGCAGGGCCGGCAGCGGTACTTCCGGCAGCGGGGGCAAGAAGCCCCGCCGGAGAGTAGCCTCGGTGGCCCAGAGGAGAGCCGCCAACATCAGGGAGCGGAGGCGAATGTTCAATCTCAACGAGGCCTTTGATAAACTAAGGAGAAAGGTACGCTTTAAATTAACAAATTT
The DNA here is from genome assembly GCF_059751285.1 of Brachycentrus maculatus. Classification (NCBI taxonomy): domain Eukaryota; kingdom Metazoa; phylum Arthropoda; class Insecta; order Trichoptera; family Brachycentridae; genus Brachycentrus; species Brachycentrus maculatus. Next base: position 1,899,500 of record NW_028280858.1, read on the forward strand.
AACTGGATTTTATTATTCTTCTTTTTCTTCCTTCTTCTTAGATGAGGATCTCGGATCGTCTTTCGACTCTTTGCAGAAGATGTTCTCCAGTGCTTCAGCCACATTGCTCTTAGACCACCAGACAACCAGGAGAGGCTTCATGATGCGGTTTCTTTTAAATTAGTATACAATTAATGGGTATAAATGTTCAATGTGGTGTGTTGAGTACTAAAGAGATAGTAAGCGAGCGAAGAATTAAATAATATGTACATACAATATTTCACCTAAAATATATATTGTGAGAATTCAAGGGATACCTAAAGATCACCTATGTCATCCTAGCTTTGCAAGCAAACAAGGCATAGAAATATAACATATTAAATCATTTTATTTCAAAACACCCTTATTTTTCAAATGACTCCTATCCTCACTCAGATGGCGCATAGGCACTGTATAGATGCAGTGTCAAATCAATAATTATTTATAGAAGGCAAGGGGATCAGTTCTGTACTCCAGGATCTAGGAAAATTATTTGATGAGATACATATAGCTTAAGTGAAGGAGCTCAGGGCAAAGGACTTTGCTTCTTGGGAAAGGAATTGAAAAAAAAAATTACATGATGGCTAGGGCATTCGGGTTTTCATACACGAACTCGTACTAACTTGTGCAAGTTGGAGACTCGGACCCAGATTAAGTCTACACGTTCATTGAGGCAAACAAAATATAGAAAAAGACAAATAAAACAAAATATTACACTGCATTATTATATGTTTACGTTTAATAAATCATTCGAATAATTCATTATTTGCAAGATATATATATCTAAAGATACAGATTAATTTTAATAAATGCATAATAGATTTATATTTTTTTTTTATTAATAAGTAAACAAAAATAAACCCTCCTTGGACAGGCGTCGTCTAACTTTTTTCTTATTGTTTTCAGGTGCCGACATTCGCGTACGAGAAGCGCTTATCTCGCATCGAGACCCTCCGGTTGGCGATCACCTATATCGGCTTCATGTGTGAACTGTTACACGGCGCCCCGCCCCCGTCGCGAGCCCCACGGCCGGCGCCCCCGAGTCGCCACTTCCTGGAGCCGGAGCTGGCTTGGTGTGCTTAAATTCGGTGTATATTTTAATAATCGACATCATCCTGTTTTTTCGATAAAGCTATATTATTGTCAATATCTTCATACCTACTTCTTATTCTGTGCGTGTTATGTAAGATTCCCCTGGCGTCAACTATCACTTGAGTGTAATTGCCCTTATCTTGGGTGGCTCTAAACAGCGTATCAGCGGCCCTGATCCCCGTCCTATCTCGCACATTCTGGAGCCAGGAGATCTGTCTTCTGCCCACACCTCGTCGACCTTCTATTTCGCCCATTTTTGATTAGGTGCAATAGCTCGCACTTCTCTCCTCTCAGCACATGCCCCAGATAGGACACCTTCCGGACCTTGATGTCAGTCAGCAACTGTCTCCCTTCTCTTGCTCTTTGGAGCACATTTGCATTGCTGGCCATGGAATGCGTAGCATAATACCTACATTTTGTTAAATACTATGGGTAACTCACAACATTCATGACATCCCATACTGCTCAAATCAATGGCGGACCATCCGGCTTGTCTATCATTTTCAGTGGCAGCTAGTCTGGAAAATGGTAGATAAGTTATCGGAATGGGTTTTCTGCTTGCACTAATATAATATTTAGATCTAAGTGATGGTGCGAAGTCACCGCGCTCTGCCGATAAAAATAATGACAAAAATTCGCGTATAATAATACCTAAAAAAGGCAGGATTTTGTAGCCACCAGAAATTGATAGAATACATTATATTCGCGAATTTATTTGTGAGTGTGTAGGAGCAGTATTATAATGCCCGCGAGTAAAAAACAAACGCAAAATAAAAATCTAATGCTATTTATTCTCTAGTCATTAAAAAATAATGTTTTCGAATAATAGGATGTGTAATGTAGTAAATTCCTTTTGAGGTAGCTAAATCGAAACATAAATATCCTATTTGAACGTCTTATATCTCTTTGAATTAAAATAAGCTTATGAAGAGTATGGTGCCATTTTGTGTAACAAGCCTGGCGTCTGCAAAACAATGGAATCTTACTCTATTTATATTTTTAAATAACAAGGTAGTGAGGCAGTCGTGCTACATTTTATATACAAAACTGAATTTAATTAATATTATTATACATGATTATAAAAACATTCATAAATTTTGGATGTTGAATTATTGAATTACGAAACATCATAAAACGTTCAAATTTGAAATTCAATAATCAAAACATAAACATTATTTTCATCATATCTTTCACACATTGTACTTTTCTTTTATTATTGTTGTTGATAATTTTTGTATCATTATAAAACCAAATTTCACTATCTTCGTATTATTATTTAAAGGGTATAAAACTATTTATAAGCAATTATTATTGATGTATTTATTTTATTCTATATCATAATTTTTAAATGTATATCCAATGTCTTCCATTAAAATAATAACTTTGTGAATAAATAAATCATTAAATACAATTTTTTTCGTTTCCAAGTATGTATTTTATCATATGTATTATTCTTACAATTAATTTAAGAAGTGAGAGGCAAAGAAAAAAATAAAGTAAATGACAGAAAAATCCATTGTTCAATTGACAGGATAATTGGATGTCTGGATGATTATGGGCCTCTTTCAATGGACGTAGAGTGCGTATGACAGAGGAAACCCACATAACTACTGATGTGTCCCAGATTATACACTAATGTGCCTATGGCGGTAACAGGGTTTTACGCGTATTTGTAAACGGGTACACAGTTTATATGTAATCTTTGGGTTCACATCATATAAGCTGTGCCTATTCATGTGCACTCATAGGATTAAACCCCGTAAATTTACCTATAAAGTCCCCTAGGTTCAACTAGTCGGTTGTGCACCTATTGATAACTAAAACAGGATCCCGTAAGTTACATCGTAGGGACATTAATATGTAAAGTATATAACATTCTTTCAGTTCAGGTGAAAATCGTTTTATAAAAAGTTTGTGGATGTGTATATGTAAAAATAAAATCTCGAAAGTAAGTAGGTACACATCATTAGTTTTGGTTGTCGGTACCTACTTAGAACGTGTAGGGTGTTTTTAGTCTATGACATTCGTTGCCTCGTTGCCTTAGTAACAAAATAATCGAACGTCAAAATTTGACGAAAACAAAAACAATATGTCATCAGTTCCTACGAATGATACGAATCTTGTGCGTTGTTTAATCAATTTTTGAAGTCAAAGTGTGGCATGAGAGGAATTCAACGCGATGGAGGATATTGAAAAACCGCAAATTATTGTGCACATAGAGAAGAATTTAAACTATTCTTTATTCGATTGTAAATGGATACCATGTTCTGCGAAGTTCGTAGTTTTAGGATCACAACCTCGCGGCACCGGCACCATTGAAATATATGAAATAACTTCTGGCAATGCTAATCAAGTGAAGGTTCTAGATAATTCAAGCGCTTTCAAATGCTGTACATTCGGTGCGACGAACCTCAAAGACCGGCATCTCGCAACTGGAGATTTCCTCGGAAAATTAGAAATATGGTTAGTAATTTGCGTAATTTTCCACTATGTCAATTTCGCTTCAATATGGATTTTTGTCGATTGTATTAAAAATATTTATTGTTAAGGAATCTCGAGCGGTACTCCCCTATTTATTCAGCCAAAGAACATACGGACATGATAAACTCAATTGACGGAATAGGCGGAAATGCTAAAAATTGTGGAGCTCCCGAAATTGTAACCGGTGGTCGAGATGGTAATACATAAATTTATTTATGGAAAATAATGCATTGCACAACATAAATTAGTTTTAATCTAATACTTATGGAATTGGTCAGTGGTTTATAGTAATTTATATTTTCTTCAGATAATTTTATGCATTAAAATGGTGTATGTTTCTTTAGTCTTTCAGCTTCTCAAATTAGGTATTATATGGTGTTTTAGCCCAGATCGTAATTTTAAAAATATAATAAATATAAAAATATCACATTACAATAAACATAATATAGATTTAATTGAAAAAAAATGTTAGTAATACAGTGAAACCTCTATCTATCGTTCCTCGAATAATCGTTTTCCAAGATGTGTCGTTTATTTCTTCTGCCCCGAATTCATTTCATATAAAAATAGATCGCATCGATCGTTTCTATCCACCATTTTACCGCATTCATCGTTTGAATTATGCTACATATTTGATATAATTTGTCTGTATTTTTGCTTTTTTTTTTAATTTTCTGAATTTTGTTACATTCGACGACAATATTTCAACGTGTGGGATACAGACTATCGAAAGCTTGTGTGATGCATACAACAGAGGAGGTCTGAAAATCTTTGGGTTCTGTTCAACTTTGTATTTTTTTTTAATAAATACATTTATTAACATCTAAAACTTGTATTCTTGAAATTTCCACCTACTAATGGTTATGCAGATTGGGAGGAAAATATCTTTACTCTATCGTATCTCCTTGTGTATTGACTTCTTTATCTCGCATTCATTGTTTATTTCAAAAGGTCCCTTTAAAAGCGATAGATAGAGGTTTCACTGTATTAGTATATAACCACTCACCGAGATTTTTGTATACCGGTTTCGAGGCGTACCCATCTCTTCGTCACTACAAATCACTACAACAGTATGCAAACAATACTACACGTCACTACCATAGCACTATTCACACACTTATAACTACATAAAATGTTGATCACATCCAATTTTGGTCGACCCGAGTGGTTATATACTAACATTACTAACATTTTTAAAAAAAAATATTACGATTTTAATAAGGTTACACTTTATTTCAATAGGGGTCTAACATTAGTATTCACACATTAAAATAAGTGGTGTCAATAACTCGCAAAATGCCCTTGTAATATTTGTTTTCATCTTGCACAGGCACTGTTAAAGTATGGGACCCGAGGCAAAAGGATAAACCTGTAGCCAATATGGAGCCTTGTCCCGGGGAAACCAAGAGAGATTGTTGGGCTGTTACTTTCGGAAACTCTTTCAATGATGCGGAGAGAATTGTGTGCGCCGGCTACGACAATGGGGATATCAAAATGTTTGATCTCAGAACTATGTCCTTAAGATGGGAATGTAACCTTAAAAATGGGGTAAATTATTCTCGTAAAATAATATTGAACATAATCAATTTTTAATAATCAAGGCAGGCGCCGTGGCGTAGTTGGGTAGCTACCGAGCAGCTGCTCGACTGTGAAACTGGTGTCACAAGCCTCTTAAAATGGAGGCTTTGTGAAATTATTCCTCAAAAAAAACATTTCATTCTGGTTATTGAAATTATTTCTGAAACATGAAAATTATAAAAAGTAGGAACCTTGTTTTTATGGAATGTGAAAAAATAATTTAAAATAATTTAGTACTTTCTATAATCCTATAATCCTAATGCTAACTGATATTTTACTTCAAGTTGTCTTCATTACATATATTATTACTTTTAAGCAAAAAATGTTTTTTTTCCAGGTGTGTAGTCTGGAATTTGACAGAAAAGACATACCCATGAATAAATTAGTAGCAACAACTCTAGAAGGCAAATTCCATGTTTTTGATACAAGAACACAACATCCTAAAAAAGGATTTGCACAGGTAATTTATTTCCATTTGTGTAAATATTTATATGCCAAGATATCGAGGGTTACTCGATTTATTTTGAATTTATTCTTGCAGATGGTACAAAATGATCAGAACAATGGAACCATTTGGTTGAGTCGGCACTTACCGCAAAATAGAGACATTTTTATGACTTCTTCGGGAACTGGACATTTAATTTTATGGCAATAGTAAGTTACTTTTAGTATGTGAAAAAGTATCAATTTAGATACAGTGAAACCCAGATTTAACATTTTCCTGCCAATTGCATGTAATTACTTGAGTCCCGATATATTACCTTCATTAACATTTTTTTCCCTCCAGTTTAAGTTGAAAATACCCTGTCATTCGATATTTGACTCGATCTGTAACGCTTCTTTTTTTTTTACATTATTTGCGATCATCGTTTATATGCAGTTACGTTTTTTGTTTGTTTAATTCGATAAGTCATTCCAATTTTTACAAACAAATGAATTTAAATTGTTTTTACAATGCCCTCAATCTATATATTCCCTCCATTTAGCTTTTGTATGCAAAAAACTCATCTGCATGATTTTCACAAAAAATAAATCAAATTAAAATGTTTTTTTTCCATACCCCCCCATTTATATTTTTCCTTCATTTAATTTTTTGTATGCAAAAAACTCATCTGCACGATTTTCACAAAAAATAAATCAAATTATAATGTTTTTTTTCAATACCCCCCCCCCCTATTTATATTTTTCCTCCATTTAGATTTTTGTAAACAAAAAAGTCATCTGCATGATTTTCACAAAAAATAAATAAAATTAACATCTTTTTTTTCAATACACCCTATTTATATTTTCCCTTCATTTAGGTTTTTGTATGCAAAAAACTCATCTGCATGATTTTCACAAATAATAAATCAAATTAAAATGTTTTTTTTCAATATTCCACAATTACATTTCCATCCAAGTTTTATTTTCGGTCCCTTAAAAAATGTAAAATAGGGTTATCACTGTACTTGACATTATGAAAGATACATTGAGAAAACTTCACATTTTTTATTATTATTTTCAAATATGTTATTTTTAATTATAGCAAGTACCCTGAGCAGCGCAGTAAGGCAGACGGAGGGGGAGGGACAGTGGGTGTAGCGGGGACTGTAGAGAGGCTGCAGAAGATGTCCATCTCCTCGCAGCCGGTGAACTCCTTGGACTGGTCTCCAGACAACCAAGGGCTTGCCGTGTGCACTTCCTTTGACCAGAACCTTAGAATCCTCATCACTACTAAATTGAATTTATACTAATTTCTAGGGTTTGCATGTTTGAAACATGTGTTTTGAACATTATTTTAAATGTTCAAAATTAGTTTAATACATGATTTTGAATGTGTTTCAAAACGCATGTTCAAATCATGTTCTTCTTTTAGAATTTCCATAAGTTTTAAATTATCCTAGAATAAAATCATCCCAGTATTTCAAAAAGTATTTAAAAGTGCAAGAAAAAACTCGTCATATCTAGTTCCATAGTAATAATTTCAGGGAAAATGAAATGGAAGTATATATAAAACCTTAGAGATATAAAAATATGTAATTGAAAATTATACTATTCTATTTTTCCATGGATTTTCGATTTACTTATTTTCTTATAAGTCCCCTGAAATATCGCTGGTTAGATGCCAAAGGGCCACAACGCAAAAAAAAAAAAATTCTTTATTCCAAAATGGTATCTTAATTGTCAACATTTTCATATTCAAAAGACACCCATGATTCTAGCGTTAGAAATGGACATTTCTAACGCTAGAATCATGGGTGTCTTTTTCGAATATGAAAATGTTGGTAATTTGGATACCATTTTGGAATAGTTTTTTTTTGCATTGTGGCCCTTTGGCATTTAACCAGCGTTGTGTAGAATGAAGTTTTAATCTATGCCACAGAGCTGACATAACAAATGCATTCTCTCAGGTATTGTAGTTATAACTCTACAGGTCTAAGGGGCGATATCACTGAATACATTGTTAACCCTTCGTATATAAGCGGTCTGTATTATGGTGATTTGTACTAGAATGTATTATGTACTATTAAATTCTTACTAATGTAGCCTCCAAATGGAAACTGGAGGGGTTATCAGTATAAAGATATTATAAACTGTTTTAGTGGGTTCAATTTCAGTCCTATACTCCTTCGGGTGAAAAAAAATTGAAATGACTGTTAAAATAAGGAAGATATACATGTACTTTTGTGTGCTTAACTAATTTTGAACAAAAAATTGATATCTGTTTTTTCGAGGGACAATGTAATATACAGAAATGTAAACACAATCAAATATTTTAAAACTCATTTTATTTTACATTAATTAAATATTTACAATACTCTACAAGTGGACAAACCTTACGAACGATGAAAAACATATTTGTGTAACGCTTACGTACTAATTTAAGAATTTTATTAACCGAATAGGATTTGTAATAGAAGGAAATCTTTCATTTAGCATTGGCTATCCAGAATCGTCCAAACCAACCGACTAGAAGGCATTTTGGATTCCATTTCATTTTCGCTAGAGTTCTAATGGTCGCATAAAAAAATCTCTAATTTAGTACATATTTAAGTTTTGCATTTTTTCATTCATATGTAGTTCTTCTTTTTGCAACTAATCTTGCGATTAGTTTTGGACGGTTCTGGTTTATTCCTTAAGTTTCAACTGCAGATAAAAAAATGTATGAATTATTTAAAGATCCAAAATAAACATCAAAGAACTACTGTTTAATTTTTACTTTTAAATTTCATACATTTACAAAAATAAATTATGCATAGTTATATTATGTACACGGTTTATAGGCAGATAAAAGCAACAGTATTACTATTTAATTTCTCGTCGAATAACTGTAAATACATCACATTTGTGCATTCATTTTATGGGTAAATACAACTAGGAAAATAAACCAACATAGGCTTAATTCAATCTAAGTGCAGTGGATATTCGAATGAGGATTTAATATAAACTCCCCAAAAAACGGAAGTGAAACCCGGACATTTTAATTTAGTGAATACATAATATATTGTCATAAGAGATTTGGGCAGTACTTTTCCTATCAAATCAAGCTGGAGTAAAATTCATAACTCCACATCTATTATTAACAGTTTCATTAATTGATCCGGCAGTCACATTGTTGTAATTAATATCTTTAAATTATCCTAATACCTATCCTTTTTTAAATTCAAAAATTGACTTGGAAATGTTGCTAATTATTGAACTATATTGTGATCTATACACGGTGTTTGATATTGTGTATATTGAATGCATCAAGACACGTGTATAACGACAATATAGTCCAATCGGACAATTGGACAATATAGTCCAATCATTAGTGGTATTTTCCAAGTTAATTTTAAAAATATTATCAAACTGGTTACCTCGGCTCATTTTTTTCAAACACAATAACTTTTATTTATCTTTTGAATGAATTTTTATGGTTTATATTCTAAAGATCAAGATTAATTCAATGCAAAGATATTTTTCTTAAGCTATAAAGGCCTGCTGTAAGATTATTATATTATATTGAAGGTTGTTCGATTTGTAATGCAACAAACTAACAAAAACAAAAGTTTAGAATCGCAAGCTGTTTTTTTAAACATTTTTCCTACTAATCTATACACTTTTACTATATGCTGGAATTAATTAACATGACTTTTTTTCATAGCGAATTAGGAAACACAGGTTTTTAATGTGTCAAACTGGGTTTTCTGGCGCCAAAAATGCGTGAGAGAATGGCGGAAAATGATCCAGCATAGGATATTGTTTTATTTTGTGTTGTATATAAATGGTTGTGTACCAATGACAATTAATCATTATAATTTCCTCTTTAGCATAGCATCTCGAAGGGGTGGTTTCGCCTTCCAGTGGACGCTGGAGAGGTTTTAACTGAATCACTATGTTTCTAAGTCCCTTGTATCTTGGGATAGATTTTTAAACTGTGAGTTGAATATATGTATTTGTTTGCGTACAAATTTGCATCAAAGAGGAGTTTTTTGATTTTAACCTTTTTTCCTCTTTCTAATAATTTATTCTTCAGCTAACAAAAAAATGTTATATGTTTTTTTAACTTTATTTAATATTTTTTTATACTTTTGTGTAATAACATGGTTAAATTTGATACTAGATACAAATAAATATATATATATTGCGCTTCTATAGGTAGGTCAGTACGGGTTGTGATTACATATTTTCACTATTCGTTGAGGAGATAGGTAATTAACATAGTAATAATGGCTAAATGTAACATTTTCTAGCACCTACCTTAAAAATATTAACAGACTATGGTGAAGTCTATAGAAACCATCACAATCCAAGAAAAAATTATGATTTCTATATTTTTCACTCATAGACTAGTCCCAGATATTCCTTTGACAAACTTACATGTAGAACAGATTTTTCAAACACCTAAGGATATTTCTATATTAGATTTTAGTTTGAAATTCTGCCGACGGGAGGACTGCTCGGCTGTCCAAACTCAAAACACAGTAAGGGACATTTTTTTTATAGTACGTTTTTTTGCATTTTTGGACTAAGTAGATTCTACTTAGTCCAAAAATGAAAAAACGTACTACAAAAAAATGTCCCTTACTGTGTTTTAAATTTGGACAGCCGTGCTCTTCTAAAGCTATTACATAGTGTAAATTTAAAACCATAATGTACCACAATTATTATTTTTTTTAATTAAAAAGAGAAATATTTATGTTTTTAATTATCTACAAAAATACTTCAATTCCATACTAATTCTGTGAGCCTAAGCGGTTCATTATAAGAAATAGGTATCAAATTGTGGTAGAGTTGGTTCAAACCGAGAAACTCCGACTCAAGAGTCCGTGACACTAACCACGGGACCACAACCCGACACATATGTACTTTTGAGTAAGTTAAATAATTTATAAGAAAATGTCAGTTTTGTAATTTTGTTTTTTGGGCAAGATTAGCTTTTGGACGAAAAATGATGACAGTACTTCAAGAATTCTACAGGTAAGTTTGTCGAGGTATACCTGATATGTTTTTTTGGCAATGCGGTTTGTTAGCAATACCTTTGATCAATTGTTTGGACTCTTAAATTGACTATGATTTTTTCGTGACTTTGTGCATTCGCATGTCCATAAGTATATTGTTTGATAAATTCTACTGTACCTAATATTCTTTTGCAGTAAGCTTTGAAAAAAGAAGCCGGTTAAAAAATAAATTGTTAAAAAATGTGAAAAGGAAGTGAGGATAATGGAATTGATGAGAAACAAAAATAAAATAAAATGTGGATTGGCAACTCAAAAGAGCGCTTATATATTTCATAAGTTTTCTTATAAAAAAAAACATATACAAAAAAGTAAATCTAAGTCATCAGTTCAATGTTTCGCTAGTTAAAGAGTTTTATAACACTCCCGACATTCCATAATTACATTACATACACTAGAAGGGGCAAAACAATAATGGTTGCATAATTATATTTTCAATTAGAGGATTCAACATTCATTCGAATCAACACCATTTTTTTATAAGAAAACAATTATTTCCATATTGACAATAATCTACGGCAGTTGGGTATTGACTTTTTGTTAGCTATTGAACAAAGGATTGAAGGTTGAATGCTCCAATAAAAAATTAAAACTGGAAAATTCTCATCTTTAAAAAAAATCAAATCATAATTATTATCAAATTTGTTACATACTTAAATAGATTTTCACAACAAACTTGAAAATTAAGTTACAATCATTCACCGCCTTACAAAACAATGGTTTATTGAAATTATACATGATTATTGTTCCACAGTACACCTAGCAGCTATCTTAATATATTCAAAGGCCACTGCTATGCACTTCCATCCACTTTTATTAGAATTGTCGCTTTTAATCCGAAAACTATTATATTCACTCACAACAAAAGTAATCTCCATTTAAAAAAAAATCAATTATGAACAAAAATTTTATCAAAAAGGAAATATGGAATTCTGGACATTTATAGGGCTTATGACCTGGCTTATTGGCAGGTTCAAGTACCAAGTATACTGTTATGCGTACTATTCTTCCGCTTGTAGAAATTTCTGAATATATACCATTTGGCCAGAGTATTTCACATTCAAATTTATTGAGCTGTTTTAGTGCTGTTCATCTGTTAATACGGCACTTTGAATGTGTGTTACCATCACTCAAACCATTCAACTACTAGTCATAAGTCCTGTAAATCCCCAGACTTCAATATTCCCATATCCAAAACCTATTTTTCTTCATTGAACCATTTTGAATTCAGTATTTGTATATGAAGATTCAAAATATACAAAGATTCAAAATATACACATTCAAAATATTGTTAAAAAGAAATCTTATTATAACTTACAAAATAAGTTTGTTTTAAAATTGTTATATATTTTATTATAACTTTATTACGTCTTATTATTACTATTTACTTAAATTTGATTATTTAGATATATAAGAATTTTAAAAAATTATAATAATATTTAGTCTCAAGGAAAGAGCCGTATTCTTTATAATCTGGTCAGCATTATAATGAAGTTAGAATAAGATATGTAGTAATTTTATACAAAGCTATTTTGTAAGTTATTAAATGGAAAATCACAAAGTTAGTGCTTCAAATATTGATTGTGGAATCTTTTAAGTTTTTTTTTGACAAATTTCAATCCCGAATAAAAAAAACATAAAAAAAGACACTTAACAATCTTATTAAAATATTCATCAATGATACAATCAATCACAATACACACCGTAGCTATTCATACGTCATTGTTTGGCAATTTATAAAATTATTGTAGGATTAACATATAAAATAACTCAAATAAAAAATGAAGAATTTAGGTGCTTCAAATTGCTTCAAGTGCTTCATTCACATCAATGAAATAAAATAAATATTTCATTTTATTCATAATTCAAAGAATATTATGTTCTGGTCCCTCCAACGCTGTTCCAACAACAATCACTAGAAAAATTTAGATAATTTTAAATCGAAAAAAATTGGCTAAAATTTTAAACAAAATTATGATATTCACAAAGTGTTGGTATCGGTGAATTATCAAAATATTCTTCTACCTGAACAGACAGCTCTTGCTGTGCGGTGTGTAGGCACCCATAATAAGTGAATGATGTAATAAATTAAATTTAGGCATTGTACTCACAAAAAATCTAATAAATAATTAATTATTTTAATTTATAAAAAAAAAACTTTTCTATTATTTACAATTGATATCATTCATCGATTTTATTGCTTTCGAAACATTTCCGCCAACATCTGGAAGATGAATTTGGTAATTTGAATCATTTTTCCAATTTAAGTCCTTTCAATATCGAATTTGCAGGATTTTAATGCATTATTATTATAATATTATGACTGAAAACATTAAAAATATTTATAAATATTCCACACAATCTTGATATCTTAAATTCAAAAATCCTCTTAAAAATTAAAGTAATTTTGTTTTAATATCTAGATAACACTATATGAGGACGGAAGCTAAGCTAAATTTGACCATTTCGGCTATACACATTTCATTTTTACATTTATTATTGCGGCAGAGAAGCGGTTAGATTTTTTTAAACATGTTAAATGCGATGGAAAATAAACATACCTTCATTAATGTTTAGCGAAAAACCATTACGAAGGTATAAAATGCTTTCAATGAGATCTGTTTTAAAAATTTGATTCAAGAACTTTATTTCAATCACTCCTTCTAAACAAATATTGGAAAAATGAAAGCAACTCAGAAAACTTATTTTGTGAATTAAAATAAAATTCTGAATTACTATAATATTACAAGTGCCACATGCACAATGAAAACAGAAATTCAAAGAATATCTGAAGACATTGAAAATAGTTTTTAATAATTTTTACTAGAACATTTTGAACTGAATAACATGTTAAAGATATAATCTATAAAGGTGAGTTTTACAAAGTAAAAAAAGAGGGAAAATCTGCGAATTTACTGATGTAAAACTGTATTATTCAGGACATTGCAACCTACTATTTTCATTATATTTCCTTTACCATTTATGTACTTTCTACTTACGAGTGATAAACATGGAAATAAGATTGAAAAACTGAAAAATACACATAAAATTCGATCACGGTGAATAAAATTTCATTAAAGCACTATTAAAAACTTTTTTTTTAAAAATAAAAGTTATTTATATTACTATTCGTAAGCAAAGTTTATGATACGAAAGTACTAGGTTGCAATCCCCTTAAACGAAACAATAGCATTATTTTGACAATCCCACTGATTAATGTCGACAGAATGGAGAGCGAAAAAGGTGAAACATCTAGACGCATATACTCGTACATTGGGCGCATGTTGCTTCCTTAAAATAACCAAATGTATAACATTCTAAGATGCCAATACATGTTAAGGAAAACAATAACACTTATTTACATTTTTAGATTTGTTACTTAATAATTATTAATATGGCTAATGCACAGTAAAACACGTGAAACTTACAGAACCACAGTCAATTTGTTAAGTTTTTTTTCTCCACAATCGAGTGCCCTTCAATTTTGACGCAACTTATCAAAAGTGACTTTTACTATGCAACACACACGGTGACAGCAGCAAAAGTATATATCCTTCGATCATGACAACGCACATAATTTTTCTCACAAAAATGAACAGGATAATATTGATGCGTGAACAGCAAACGTAGTCATGACTCATTTTGAATATTTAAATTTATCCAAATAAAACAAGTTCCGTAGCACTTAATACAAAACAATATTTCGGCTAATTTGTGAACAAAAATCCACATGTGTTTTCCCGCCGTTGGAAACCTGAAATAAAAATATTCATAATTTAATAACAATAGCACAAAAAATTATTATTTTAGGTTTTTCAAACTAGGGAAGTATACTTTAGCTACAAAGTTTTCCGAAAAAGGAGCCATAATTACATGGAACAAGTAAATTAAGATTGAAAAGAGCAATTTTTATGGAATTTGCTACACATGTATTATGGATTTCAAATGATAGGCTAAAAATCATATTCAGATCATAACTTTTTTACTCAAACATTCCATGCACACATATTTTTTCACAAAAATTGAACTGAAAATACCAGGTTATTTTTTATTTTTTTATTTTGAAGAGTTTAATTTTAATTTATTTTATTTTTAATTTTAAGAGATAATTTAAAAGTTGTCCAGTTCAAAAAAACAAAACAGAAGCAAGTGTAAAAAAAATTAACCTAATAAAAAAAACTATCAATAAAAAAGAGTCATTTATTAAAATTATAATAAATTCTAACAAAGTCAAAGGTGCTGGAATTGTGAGCTTAGTCCGGTTGTTTATCTTATGTAACGCAAACAAGTTCAAACATGCGCCATCAGCGAATACTGCTCGTTCAAAAGCATGATTTGTTAAATCTCTCAACCAAATAATATTACAAATATAAACCATATAAAATTTAAAAAAAATAATTGAAATCTTTACGTTTTTCCCCCTTCAGATCCCAAAAATTATAAGTCATTCATTTATTCAAACCCTCATCCCCAACCGATGGTGCATAAGGCACTGCATCATGTAAACGCAGCGTTATCTTGATTGTTAACACATGAAGGAAAGATGAAAACACGCTTCAGGTATTGAATAAATATCCGAAAAAATGTATAATTAACTAAAAGTTATGGAAGAATGGCTCACTACTGTTCTGTGTAAAACACGAAGGAAAGGTGATCAGCCCTCCGCTTCAGGTAATATTAAATAAATATTTAAAAAAATAAATAATTGACTAAAAGTTATGTAAGAATGGCTCACCGCTGTTCTGTATGCAAGGTGAACACGGGCTAGGGTTATTCCGCGACGGATTCAGTCGAGGTTGTCTTGGAAGATGAGTCTAACGTATCCGGGATTGTCCACCAGGGGGGTGGCACAGAACGGGCAGATTGCTCGGAAGTCGTTGGTCCCGTGCGGCACCGCGACGTTGGCCCAATATCTGCAATCCGACAAAACACAATAAGCCTCAACAATTAGGTATACTGAGCCCCAACTGCTATGAATACAAATCAACTTCATAATAAAGACAAATATTGTTACTTCATTTATCATTTAAAAAAAAAAATACGCAGGAAATTTGTAAACAGAGTTAGGTTATTTCAGTAAAAAATACTTCAATTTTATTCGCCACTCAGCTATTGTTATTCAGAAAGCAGCATCTTCAAATTTTCAATAAAAAAAAATTCATTAATTTATGTAATATTTTTCCATGATAAATTTTTGTATTAAAAATGGTGTCAGCAGTCTCTACAGATAAGTTTTTCAAAGTTTATATGAGTTATAAATATAAATATATTTATTTACATAACAAGGCAGGGGTTAAAAACCATTTATTTACATATTTATTTTTATTATTTACTTACAAGAGTTACAAGAGTTGTTTTTACAATTTAATCAATTTTCTAGACATTTCTTCTACAAAAGCTTAGAATTAATTACGCAGTTCTCTCCAATAAAGAGACTAAGCTTTTAGTATTTCAATAATAAGTACAAATAAGTTTTGGTTTTAAGTATGTTATTATATAATTTTATTTTAGAAATGTATTTTGATATGTAAATTTAATAGCAGTTACCTAAATTTGATATGGGAGTGAGTTACACTTCATGTCAATAGCAGTTAAGACTTGATGATGGAGAAATGCCTGAGTAACTCACTTGACTGTTTTCTCGGTGGCCATATGTCCGCAGGGGTTGAAGGCATAGGTGGGCGGGCCGCTGTCCACGTAGAAGTCGGGCTCCAGCCCCATGCACACTCGCACCACGGGACCGATCTTCATGCACATCGGGCACCGTCGGGCTCCCGACTCCTTCTCCTGACCCCAGTCGTGGTGACCTGGATATAAGATCCCGTTATAAGATACAAATTTTATTCCTAAATAATTTGTTTACTGGACAAATTTCAACAAACATGAAGAAGAATATTGAAGTCTTGCTTTACGACATATCATAGGCTGGTTTGAAAGATTTTCTCTTCCCAATACATAGTGATTTTCCACATCGCTCATTTGGTGCAACAATGACGTAATTACACTTAAAAAAAAAAACTTACATACAGAAGTGATAATGTTAAACACATCGCTCACTCCTTTCAAAAACGTCATTTATTAAAAATCGTCAATTTTCAGTTGTGCGTGTTTTCGGAATGCCCAGAAAATGTACTATATCCCAGCAAAAGCGGCATACTTTTAATTTAATATTTACCCGCTACAGGGCAGAAAGTGTTGTTTTTGAATTTTAAAGAAAAGGTATTGTTTAATTCTTTTTTTAAATATACTTAATATTTTTCAAATGGAGAAAAAAACCTTCAGGTTTTACCTAAAAAGATTCGTTGCACAGTAAAAAGTTCAATAAGTGGCTTGATATTCATTTTTAATACATTGTATTATATGTTTAAACTTTAAAAACGTTCTCCTGAAAAATCAAGTTTTTTGATTTACGACGTTCTTGAAAGGAGTGAGCGATATGTCAAAATGTGTAGAAAGACTATTTACACCGAAGGAACATCGACAGAATTGATTTTGTGTTGAAAAACTGCGAGATGGCGTGAGTGTTATTGTAGAATTGAATAAAATGGAGTTTAAAATGGCCATTTCTGTTGCTACGTCTGATGGCATCTCCTGAAATATTTTTAAAGTGTAATTACGACATAAGAGCGACATGGAGAATGAATAATTTTAGTTCTAATTTGAATTTACTCAATGGACTCAATGGACTACACATACCACTGTACTGGAATTAGGGTGGGCAATTAACATATTCAGATGGGCATTTTTTGTGCCTACGGACCGCTGGCGACAGGATTTGATAATTATTTATATGTATATAGTTAAGACCCTTAACAAAAATATTGTTATATAGTATTCATATAAAACCATTGAATAATTCCTTCATTTTTCCCTTTGAAATGAGGCCAGTGCAGAAGGTAAAAATACCCTTCCCATCCTTAAGCATCAATCGACCGAACATGTAGAAATACCTTTCCCGTCCGAAGTGTGTTAATATATGGATATCAAGTATTACCCTGAACGTGTCCACACTGCAGGTAGACGTAAGGCTGGTTGAGTTGGTCCAGGGCGTGCGCTGCAGCGGGCTTGCGAGGTATCACCAGTGTGTTTAGGCCGACGGGACACTGCGGTCTTCCCGCATTTATTTCATCCACCAGTTTCTCCAGATCCCGTTTTGTCTGCAGACAAAACAAATTACAAAGTTAGCATAAAAAAATAATGATAATAAGTTTTAAAAATGACAAGCTATTTAAGTGTGTCATTAAAATTGAGGTGTCAACTTGTCTACAGCTTTTGGGGACCTTCCTTGACATTAAGTCCACGAGTGTTATGCCTCATCTATACACTGTATGGATGGGAAATATAGACAACTCTCATAAGATGAAAAAAAAATCTAAGCTTTTAAAATGTGGTTTTACTATGGAAGGTAAAAGGGAGACAAGGAAGAGGAAGATAAAAAAAAATATATAGTATGTTGTGTTAAATAAAGAGCATTTTCATATAAATCTAGATTTCCCTGTTTTCAATCATTTTTCTAAAAGCATTCAATAACCTAAACTAAACAACCCACTGCACAATTTACGTTCGGATTAGTAAGCTGGCACTGTATTATTATGTCATGGCTGTGAAACTTTAGAAATTATGCAGAACTCAGATGTAGAACAAATGTTCTAAGCCAGAGACAGGGATGAGTGCGCGAGGTCTTGATAGATTCCAACACTGGAAAATGAACACACAGATTTCAACAAAGATTCCCACTCCTGAAACGGACTGACAGATTCCAACGCCTGAAAATGGACATACAGGCTATGCTATGGAAAAGGTCCACTCACCGGTGAGTGCTGCAGGCCCTGCGCGCTCCTCCAGAGCAGCGTGGCGCCGCACAGGTCGATCATGGTGCCGTCGCGCAGCACGTTGGTCTCGCTGGGCACGGGCTCGCCCTTGAGCTGCGCGGAGCGGGACTCGCGCAGCTGGAACACGGCCCCGCCCACGCTGGCCTCGCGCCACAGTCCGCAGGCCGCCGCGCCGCCGCAGAACTCCCCGCGCGGGTGCATCACCAGCACGCCGTTCGTCGTCAGCCCGTCTATCTCGTGGTTCTCCGTCCATTTTGTGGCTTTTTCCTTTTGTACAAATAATCACATTATTAATATATTTGATTTCTTAACTATATAAAATGCCTGCATTGCTCCTGTTCTCTTATACAGCTGTGAAACATGGCACCTTACAAGGGCCCAGGGCAGCTGTGTACTTAGTTTAGAGAATAGGTGTCTGCGGAAAATTTTAGAAGTGCGGTGGTTTGACTTTGTGAGGAGTGAAGAGATAAGGCGTAGGACGCAGCAAATCTTGGTCAGAAACTCTTGTCAAGAAAATGCGATATAGTTGGCTTGGCCATGTACTCTGCATGCCTCCTGAGAGCCTTAATTAAGCTTGCCACTTTTATAAGGCATCAGGTTCGCACCGTCCAGGATGACCACTGCTGACAATTCGTCGGCAGTTTTCGTCAGAACTTCGGGACGTGCATTGGACTTGGGAGGAGCTGGAAGCTGACAGAAAAGTCTGGAGACAGTTTGTGGACTCCATATGCTCAACATAGGGAGCGGATATGGTTTAATTTAATTAATTTTAACAGCACAACTGAGTTTATACATCAAGTTGAGCATCTACTATATATGCGTAAACGCTTCCACCAGGAGCGATTGCGGAGTATTACTTGATCAATATTAAAATGAATACACATCTCAATAAATTTCCAGATTTGAGATGCCAGTCAAAAAATACATATATCTACACACGTACATCTTTATACTCCCCTTAATAGTCAAGGTAAGATGCTCAGATTGCGTAAACGCTTCCACCATTGCACAAGTAATACTTGTTCAATATAGCTTAGTAAACTTCCATATTTGGGATACAGGCATACATTATTTCCATCTATAAATGTACATCTTTATACTCATATTACTGGTTAAGGTAAGGGCATTTGACTGTCTTCAAAAAAGAAACCGTCTTAGATAGAAAAAAGGTTAGTTTCAGAAGGAATAAGTTACTTACATTAAATTATCTGGTCCAATTATAAGCTTTAATAATAAAAATGAAAATGGTATTTTCTGGCGTTTCTCATGTGTGATTGTAATCCAGGATTCGGACCTCACATACTAATAAAAGAGTTTCTGCTTAGTAAAAAGCTTCTTTACATCCCACCAATAGATGTCTCTAGTGAAGTTCTAGTTATTCAAGAACAAGGTTTCTAAATTGGTTCATATATACAGAACTTCCAAGAATTGAGCAGTGTGGTTGTCAATAATGGGTAGAATTGGTGAATGTTACACGTGTGTAAAGTGGTCACTTAAACCAGCCTATGACGGTCGTCAGCCCCGTAAATGCCCAGACTTCTATATTCTTCTTCATAATTGATGAGATGTCAAAAAATAATATGAATAAGTTACTGGCTCACCCCGAGGAATATATTTCTAGAAGTGTCGAAGCCGGCAGCGTATATCCGACACGTGCTCTGTTCGTCTCTGTCAGCTAGTATTCTGCAAGCGAAGCGGGAGATGGTGCTCTGCAGCACCTTAGCCTCTCCTGTCTTGTCTCCCGCCACCGTGTCCATCACCACAAAGTCTATCGGTGACTCCGACGATCTGCCAATCTGTGAATCAAAAAAAAAACTCAGTCAGTAAAGATCATTTAAACAAAAATCATCCAGGATTATCTCCACATTCTTTCTAACCCTCATCCGCACCCAATGGTGCATAGAGGACTACATCTTACTGGCGCAGTGTTATCTTGACTGTTACATGAAGGCAAGATGATCAGTCCTGCGCTTCAGGAACCGCTCTAAGATAATACTAAATAAATATTATGAGTGTAAAATCATTCATATTTATTTTCACCCCCCTTGGGAATCGAATCCGGGACCTCTAGAACGGTGGCTAAACACGCTACCCATTAAACCAAGGAGGCGGACATAAATATTTTGTTTGCAGTGATGCAATACTCTTTGCAACACTCCCAGATGCAAATAACTGGAGCGCAGGGCTGACCACCGTGGCTTTATATAATTAACGTTCAGTGAAACACTGCAGCAATCCGGAGCCCTACGCACCAGTAGATAGTTATGGATAGAGATCAAGAGAATAATGAGAGTTGTTTTTAAAGAAGTGTCAGATTGTGGTCCCGTGGTTAGTATCGCGGACTCTTAAGTCAGAGTTTCTCGGTTCAAACCCACTCTACAACAATTTGATACGTATTTCTAATAACGAGCCTCTTAGGCTCACAGAAATAATATGAAATTGAAATATTTGTTTAAATAATAAAAAAACAAATATTCCTCTCTTTTTGTAAAAAAAAACACTGTTGTATGACAGTCATTATTAAAAAATTCTGTCCTATTTTTTTTTTGTGAATAGCATTATGTTAGGGAAGTTTAGTCAACATGTTAAACGCCATGGGGGGCACCGGTGACCTCAATCAAGAGCTATTGTATATTCTAAATGCTTTAACTATGGAACCCATCCTCAAATAAAAAAAATTAAAACAAACTAAATACATTATATCATTAAAATACGTAAATTACCGAAAAGTTTTTTGTTGCGAATTTCAAAATTGATAAATTTTAGTATTGCATTTAACGGGTGAATTATTAAAAATGTAAATTTATTGCGTAATTTTCATGTCATAAATAGTTAAAAATAAATAAATATTTATTGGTAACAACAAATTAATTTAAAATCGTAAAAAAACACACTAGCGCACACGTCAGCAAATCAATCACGAAGGATCACGAAAATCAATTAAATTAAGGGAGCAATCGCAAATATACAATTCAGTACGCAAACGGCTGCGCGAAGAACCGGACGTGTGTTTGCGCACAATTTGAAAAAATAATGTGTTTTTGAATTTTATTTTATTTTTAAAATATATATATAAATAAACATTTTCGTATTTAAAAAAAAAACTCCTTTCCTTTCGAAACCCTATACTTATTTATTTCGAACAAAAATTATTTTTTTTCAGTTAACAGACGGTGTTTAAGGGCTCGATATACGATAAATCTCAACATAATTTTCTGTAAACATAGGTAACATTTGTCATAAAATAAATATAAGTGATTTTTTTTCGTTGTACTATTTATTCAATATTACCCTGGACTGGTACCTGAAGCGAAGGGCTGATCACCTTTCCTTCATGTGTAAACGATCAAAATAACACTGCGTTTGTATTACGCAGTGCCCTATGCACCATTGGGGTGCGGATAAGGGTTTTATTATTAACATTTGTTATAATGGAAATTTTAACTAAAAACACCGCTATAAAATTTTTAAAAAAAAGTTTGTCTTCGAAATAAATATATGGATTTGATAAGAAAAGACTTTTCGAAAGGTAAGGAGTTAAATAACATATGTTTTCAATATATATTCTAAAAAAATGTAAAATTCCAACATCTTAAGAACAGGCCACAAGGCCTACACCTAGCAGAAGAAGAAAACTAATATCTCGTCGATTCTCCCGCCGCTTTTTTATATGCCAAATTATCTAATCGGGCATTACGAGTATGCGCAAAGGTGAACGCACACGCTTGGATAATTGGATATTGCGCATTATATAGTTATGATCAGAGTGCAAGTTCGGTGGTGTGTGTGTGTGTGTGTGGGGTGGGGCCCCCGGGATACCTGTGGCGCGGGGCGCCGCCGTCTGCAGTCTAGACTCGGCGGGGGTGATCGGCCTGCCAGACGAGCTGCATCCCGGCAGTCCAGACGCGCCGGAATCATGATGCACTAATTGCGGATATTAGCGCCGCGACACGATGCGAGCGAGATCGAAACGAGGAAAGGGTCTCATTGTATTGCAAACTAAATATTTTGAACCAAGTGACCATCGCTAATAAGTATAATATTCAACCATTTCCTGGAAGAACATCGTAAACGCCATTAGGGGGAGTGAGGGGTAGATGTTACAAACAATTAAAAATTGAATATATCTAATCATATTTCACAACATTTCGAGTGTGTCCAAATACATGTTTATAAATCTGGATTTTATTTCATTTTATTTGTTCGGGAACTGTACAGCTTTACATTTAATAAAGTATATAATAAAAAAATAGTTACATTAACAATAATAAACATTACATTACATTAACAAAAATAGTTACATAAATAAAAATAAAGCCAATTAACCAATTCCAAATTTTTGTTATAGCAACTATTAAAAACATTAAGAGATAATTTTTTTTAAAAGAGTGGGAGTGTGTGTGTGACGAATGGAGTAAAGGGTTTTTCCCACTTTATGCAGTTATTTTTTTAAATGCAGTTTAAAGTTGCGTAAAATTAAGTATGTCTAGTAAGTATAATTAAGTAAGTGAAATTAAGTATGTGTAGTAAGTATATCCGTCCGCCTCCGTAGTGTAATGGTCAGCATGCTCGCCTACCGTTCCTCCAGGACCTCCAGTCCCGGGTTCGATTCCCAGTGGGGTTTAATAAATACAAGTGATTTTTTCACTCATTTATTCAATATTACACTGGACTGGTACCTGAAGTGGAGGGCTGATCACCTTTCCTTCATGTGCAATCGATCGAGATAACACTGCGTTTATATGAAGAAGTGCCCTATGCACCATTGGGGTGCGGTAAGGGTTTTATTTTTTTTGATTTTTTAAAATTAAGTATGTATATTTGCATATAAAATTAAGTATACTTAAGTATACAGGAAATGTGAGCCTATTCTCTGCATGTGGTGCACTGGATCCCTTGTCGAGGTTTAGAGCAATTTCATTTTCAGTACCAACATTCTCAGTAAAGATTTGATAAAACAAAACGATCATTACCTAACTCTGGCTTGCACGTTGCCTTTCCTCGTCGGTGTATTGTGAGAAGAGCGAATTAAAAAAATCTCAATTTCAAAGATGACCTTAAATTTGCGTCATATTTACACAATGAATAACCCTTTTCAAAAGGAAAATTGACATTTTTCCAGTGGAGTACTTTTATTACGTAAGTCACGTGGATCGTCGGCGTGATCGGCGAGTCGAAGACAAGCGGAAACACCCGACATAGTTTTTTACGACAATAATTATCATTAATTTAAGTACGTTATTTTTTTGTAAAATCGTCGAATTGACCCAAAAATACAAAACACTGACGATATTGATCAATATTCCAAAAGTACATGGAGCACAGTTAAGACTGAACTCGCAAACATCCAATTCAGAAGACTATTTGTTAGATGTTAATTCCCTAAGTTCGTGTAAATTAAAAAATTTGCTTAGATTATTTATAAAAGAGACAGATTTAAGTTCCTTTTTCATTTAGAACATGATCGCTAGCTTTTTACTTTTTTACTTTGTCATCTTTTTTATGTTTAAGTTTTAATTAAAAATAAAATAAAATAAAAAATTGCTCACTGAGAGTCAAGTATTTTTATTTTTTATTTTTTTTTTTGTATTTAATTTAAGTTTTTTGTATTTTGTATTAACTAATTATACTTAGAAACCTATACCCTTATACCCTGTACTATGACTATTTATTTTGTATACCCACACACAGGCCATGCCTTTGTGGGATCTTTTTTTGTATTTATTTTTATTTTTTATAAATATTTTTTGTTTTTGAATTTATGTAATGCAAAAGAATTTTAAATAAAGAAAAAAAAAAAAAAGAAGGCGATCGGCCGCGCAAGAGGCCAGACGTGTCTATGCGCAGAATTTTTTTAAAGAATATATATTTTTTTTAAACATATATTTATTTCGAAAAAAAACTTATTTTTTCAATACAAAAACGATGATTTATGCAAAAAATTAGAATACGTTAAATGTTACCTGGGTTTAAATAAAATTAAGTTTTTTTCCAAGTTGCCTTTACAAACCCACGAGGTTGCATATCGCGGTCAAGTAATGTTTATATCGCGTAATATAATGAATTAGCGCGACACAGAGCGTAATTTAGCATTCAAATAAAAAATAATTCAGGGTATATTTAGCGGAAATTGGGACAAAGCGCTGGCGCAAGTCTTGATACGATTTCTCGCAATATCAGACCATTACGATTACACACACAAAAGTGCAATTCCTATGCGCTCTTCGTGTCCAACACAATGATCTCCTTCTACCCACAAATTATACCTGCGCCACAGAAACCGCAGTCATTGTTGCGAAACCTCGGAAAATTGTCATCCAAGTAACAATAATTATGAAAACTGTCTTGCAGAATTTCTTTTGTAATATTAACACGTTGATCGCCAGTAGGATTTTCGTAAAATGCCCGAAAAATGTTGTCGTGTATGTCCAACCAAATTATTGTATAAAATGTTTCAGTAAAATATATTGATTTTAATTTCAACCACATTATTGTATAAAATGTTTCAGTAAAATATATTGATTTTAATTTTTCACCAAGTTTATTTTCTACCTTTAACTTACTTTTGAAAAATTATCATACTAATAGTGTTATAAGTAAAAAAATCACTTTAAATAAAAATATCATGCATGTGTTTTATTCTAATCTACCTATCACATTTTTGAGTATATCATTTAGAACCATGAAGATACCCTAAGGCCATATCGTAGTAAGATAGAAAAGGGTTTAATATAGAGAGCGTAGCCGACGGACAGAATGACACTCTAAAGTTGGGTATGCCGTGTCAGCCACCGGTGGCCGACACCAAGGTATTCGTGTGGCCGATACGACCCAACGGAATACCTTGGTGTCGGCCACCGGTGGCTGACACGGCGACCAACGTGTTAAGAGATCAAGTCTCGGCCTTTTACAACTGCGAGATACGAGAAAAAATATTGTTTTCCGGAAAGTTTTTTTTTTCTCCGCGACGAATGCAACAAGTTACGGCGATAAAAATTGAAGAAAAAAAAAGAATTGTCGATATTCAATTTTCATCCAAATAACGATAATTTTTTGATGGATGATACGCCACTGTTCATGAAAACACACGATATAAAAATAAATAAATACATGATGTTTTCTGATATATACCGAACAAGTGTGAAAAAAATCGTATAAATTACACATCGTGAGACAAAACGTTTGTTTTCATATCGTACAGTGCGATGTTTTCATTGAATCATTTCTGTGTTAATCTACGCTTACATTTGATGACTCTAAAATCAATGTCACGTTCACGCGTTAAAAACAAAATAAATGACGATAAAAACAAAAAGCTCCGTATAATGAATAGGCGACACAAAGGCCAGAGACAGTAATGGTTCGCGGGATGAATAGAGAAAAACACAGAGTATGTACAGGCAGAGCGGCGTCATTCACTGGCTGCCCCGACATATTCCTAATGACTTTCAAACTGACGAGAAAAGATCGGAGAGAGGACAAAAGGCTGCCGACCGGTGACTAAAGCTGGTGTATCGGCGTGAAATGTGGACAACTATTTTAGGTAATGACAGCGCAAAAAGTACAATCCAAGAATGGTGTTCTCGAAAACGTTCGGCGGTCAGTGGGACTCGGATGTTTAAGAAAGTGTACCGGGAAATGTGACAAATCTATGTCGAGCAAACGGAACTTTAAACTGACGCTAAGACAAATAGGAAAACCATTATTTTGATAAGAGAAAGAGAAAATTCCCGGTGACGCGTTGATTACGACAAACGACTGGTAAAAATACACATTTGTACAATGGAATCCCGCTATTCCTGGATCATTCTATCATTCGCGATTTGTGAACTGTACAAATACCTGGCAAAAATAAAGCAACACGAAAGAAAGCATTAATGGTGAATTGAAAAGTGGAAGAAGAGGCAGATGTTTTTGTTCATAAGTTGGGTGGGATTTTTTTCATAAAATTCTGTCCGATGCCAAACAGAACGTATTTTTTCTCCTAAACTGTTTCATCGAAATTTTGTGTGAATGCAGCTTGATGATCCCCTGCCCGCACTCAGTCGCCGCATGACGGCGCATTAGCACGGACGTGGTGTTCCTATGACATGAGTTGGTACTTGGAGTGAGCTGAGTATTACGATTTCCATATAAATATGAACTGGGGTCTTGTGTCCCCCATTCGGATCACGCGTATTTTTTGGACGATCAGTACGGGAATGTTGAACGAATACCGAAGTGAACAAGTCTAGAGGTTCCGCTGTACCTACATACTTGCATAGGCATACCACCGATACAATGAACATTTCTCAGACAATTGTCTAAACTTGAGTAGTTAGTGCCACGTAACAGTTGAAATAAGTATTGTGTTGTCTCTGCGACAGCCATGACCCGGCCATGTTGGTCACGTATGGTGCGGTGACAATGTTGTGACAATGTCTATTCACAACATTACATCGCATTTGGGTCACTTGAAAACATAAGCCACACCCGAGTCCAAAAATCAAAGACTTCGTCGATCGTGACATTCATATTAGAACTGAATATTTTTGAACGCGTACAAAACGTTTCGCGTAAATAGACGATTGTCAACACCGTTTTGAAATGATGAAAGGAAGAGATGAAAAACAAAAACATGTTTTTGATAAATTCTCGCGCTTTGATCATTATGAATGTGTTCAAACGATGAGAGGGCAGCAGATTTCTACAGAAAAAAACGTCAAAATTGTTTTTCTATTCACTAAAACATCTCAACAACAGGAGAGCACTGCCTCCATATTTGTAATAGTTTGGCGGGAAACGGGAAAATATCATCCTAATTTTTAAATAAAAAACGCAGTAATTTAAAATAAAGAGTAAGTTGATACAATTTTATGAGAGGGATGTGGTTGGAAATAGGAGAGAGGAAGACCGAGGAAAACTTGGCATGATCAAGTACATATCGCTCACTCCTTTCAAGAACGTCATAAATCAAAACACTCGATTTTTCAGTAGAACGTTTTTAAAGTTTAAAAATATAATACAATGTATTAAAAATAAATATCAAGCCACTTGTTGAACTTTTTACTGTGCAACAGATCTTTTTAGGTAAAACCTGAAGGTTTTTTTCTCCATTTGAAAAATATTAAGTACATTTTAAAAAATAATTAAACAATACCTTTTCTTCAAAATGCAAAAACAACACTTTTTGCCCTGTAGCGGGTAAATATTAAGTTAAAAATGTGCCGCTTTTGCTGGGATATAGTACATTTTCTGGGCATTCCGAAAACATGCACAACTGAAAATTAACGATTTTTGATTTATGACGTTCTTGAAAGGAGTGAGCGATATGTCAAATACTTGAAAACGGTCAGGAGTCGAAATAATCGGCGGGTATGTATAAAATTCGCAATTCAAATAAATAAATGTGAAGTGCGTATGAACAGCGGTAAAATGCAAATATGTGCAAAAAAAAATTAAGCAGAATTTTCAAGCATATTATTGTAAATCATGTAAGGAAAAAAAACGCATAACAGTTTTAGAAGAACTGAATTAGATAAGCATAAAACATATTAAATATTTTGATGTGTTCTTGGAAAACATCGCGGGTTGTTTTAGTCTTGAAGAATTCATGGAAACGAATCGATATAAGAACGGTTTACCGTTTCCTTTGAATGACTAAGAAAACAGATAATAGAGTATCGTTTATCGCGTAGCAAAATAAGAATCTCATAAAATGCCCAGGTAAAATTTATTCCTTAAAAATTCAATTAAATTTTAATGTAATTGAATTTTTTGTTTAAAACGCCAATTTTGCATTGAAAAAATAAGTGTTTCCAGAAAGTTTTGCCTATTTTAAGAAAAGAGTTGTTGAGAGGTGAGGATTAAAAACAATTAAAAAAATATTTCTTCAGTATAAATGAATATTTAAAAAAAAATAGTGCTCAGAGACACGTGTAGCTCTCCCTCGCTCAGTCGGTCGCTCACTAATTGCATGTTTGCAAGTACACCCTTAAAGACAGCCACTCACGCTCTAAATTGTGTGAACATTTCGCTCACTCCTTTCAAGAACGTCATAAATCAAAATACTTGATTTTTCAGGAGAACGTTAAGTTTAAAAATATAATAGAATGTATTAAAAATAAATATCAAGCCACTTATTAAACTCTTTACTGTGCAACATATTATTTTAGGTAAAATCTGAAGGTTTTTTCTCCATTTGAAAATTATTTTTCATTCAAACCCTTATCCGCACCCTATGGTGCATAGGGCACTGCATCATATAAACGCAGTGTTATCTTGATCATTAACACATGAAGGAAAGGTGATCAGCCCTCCGCTTCAGGTACCAGTCCAGGGTTATATTGAATAAATATTACTGTGAAAAAATCACTAATATTTATTTGACCCCCCCTGGGAATCGAACCCGGGACCTCCAGTATGGTAGCCGGGCGTGCTGACCATTACACTACGGAGGCGGACATTATTTAATATATTTAATTATTTAATATATTTAATCTTCAAAATGCAAAAACAACACTTTTTGCCCTGTAGTGGGTAAATATTAAGTTAAAAATATGCCTCTTTTGGTGGGATGTAGTACATTTTCTGGGCATTCCTAAAACATGCACAACTGAAAATTGACGATTTTTGATTTACGACGTTCTTGAAAGGAGTGAGCGATATGAACGAACTGAAAAGATACTTTATGGAAAGATATTTGTGTTAGTGATTATATATATATTTTTTTCTTTTTTCCTACATGCTTCTTATCTTATGTTTTTTATATGGTTATTTACAATATCCGTTTATTGTTTTATATTTTATATTTTGCCCTGTGTTAGTTTTGTTTATTTTTTTAAAAATGATTTGCGTTTCAGTCTTGTTAACCTTAAGGCCCTACTACATACGTTAAATATCAACATAACTTCTTTAAACCCTGGTAACATTTGAAAAATATATTGAAAAGAAAAGAGTTATTGAAAGGTGAGCTTAAAAATGTATAAAATATTTTTTCAATGAATATTCAAAGTAACAAACAAAAATTTAAATATATATTCTTTAAAAAATGACGTGCGGCTGTCGTGGCTAGCGTTGTCGAACGCTGAATAAGATCTGTTATATATCTGCGAATATGGCCTTAATCCCATGTCCCAAAATGAGTAATGGAAAATACTCTTCAGAAATATTATGTGTGCAATATGTTTGTTTCGTCCGCCTCGAAGTGAAATGGTCAGCACGCTCGGCTACCGTTCTGGAGGTCCCGGGTTCGATTCCCAAGGGGGGTAAAATAAATATAAGTGATTTTTTTCACTGTAATATTTATTTAATATTACCCTAGACTAGTACCAGAAGCGGAGGGCTGATCACCTTTCCTTCATGTGTAAAAAAAAACGATCAAGATAACACTGCGTTTATATGACGCAGTGCCCTATGCACCATTTGGGGTGCGGATAAGGGTTTTAATAATAATAATATGTTTTAAAATAAATATGTGTAATAAGAGTACGTCCAAGAGCAGAGCATCCGTAACACAATGAGGAAGTACAAAAATGGGATCGCATTGTTTGCTCGCCATACCTACTATTCAGTATGGGAGTCGCGGAGAGGACAGTGAACGCGAAGCACGCATTGTGCAGTAGACAAATTTACTCCAGATAAACGTGCGAAGCGAGCGCCTTCACCGTTATCAAACTCAATATACGTTTCATGAACGTCGCTTTAAAAAATGGGGGCAAAACAAACAACAGTAAGAACCATCCCATTCTCGAATGCGCCGATATTTAAAGATTTTATCTAACAAAGAAATTTCTTTGTTATTGTATGTCAGATAAGGTAGTCTGATTTTTTGCATTTTATATTTATTTTTCGCAAATTAGATTTTTTTTTGTCCGCCTCCGTAGTGTAGGCAGCACGCTCCGCTACCGTTCTGGAGGTCCCGGGTTCGATTCCCAAGGGGGGTAAAATAAATATAAGTGATTTTTTCACTGTCATATTTATTCAATATTACCCTGAACTGGTACCTGAAGCGGAGGGCTGATCACCTTTCCTTCATGTGTAAACGATCAAGATAACACTGCGTTTATATGACGCAGTGCCCTATGCACCATTGGGTAAGGGTTTTATTATTATTATTATTATTAAATACCTTTTTTCAATCGGTCTGGATGTTTGTGAAGCAATTTTTACGTTTACCTTCCCTATCCTTACTATACTATCCAATTCAGACAAGTCTGCAGGTAGGATAGTAAGGCTTGCCTTTAACAGTAGAGGATTTGTGGGTTATTCCTTTAAAATTATGAGCTGTGGTATATTTTTCCGATAGAATTTTGTATTTCGAAAGTCAAATCACAATTTCGGAAAATGAAATATGTTGAAAGATTTTTTTGAAGTACATACAATAAAAAAAAACAATGTGATGAAAATAAATCACTTTAAAAAAAAAAGTATTAAAACAAATACATAATTTATTACAGATGCCCCACAGAAACGAAGCAATTTACCTAAGAGATTATGGATGTTTTTGGGCATTTTCAGGGAAAAAGAGGATATTATGTACTTCAAAATAAAGTGGTATGAATGTTCAGAAACATGTGCGAAAGGTTGAGTATTATAATAGTACCTACATAAAGTGATCACTTGAGCCAGCCGATGACAAGTGGTATGTCTCGTATACCCAAGGACTTATATATTGTCCCATAGGACTTCCATATTACCATTCCAAAAAGTGATGCGTCTTTGTTCTTATGTCACAAACATTTGGACGCATTAAAAATATTGGTAATATATAAAAAAAAATACACAATTATTAGGAATATCAAGAACATATGTATTATTTTTTTAACTTGAAGGAGAAATGTTTTTCCATCTTGAAAAATAATGAGTTCACCTCCTAACGGTATACGTAACCGTAGTGGTTAGCGCGTTTGAGTAAGGTCTCGGTTTCGATTCACTGGGTTTTTAAAACAGACATCAGTGATTTTTAACTCAAATATTTATTTGATATCACCCTGGACGGGCACCTGAAGCGCTAAAGGACTGCCTTCACGTATTCAACGATCACATTGCCTTCACGTATTCAACGATCAAGAAAACGCCGCGTCGATACGATGCAGTGCCCTATGCACCAATGGGTGTGAATCAGAGTTAAAAGAAAACAAAACCAGAAGAGATAAATAATGATAGTTTCGAACGATCGTATGGTATCAGCGATTTAATCAATTATTGTCAATTAACAGAATGAAGACGTTAAAGGAAGAAGCCATACTTACGAGTATATCGGGGAAAGGGTACCGTTCGCCCCATCTGCCGGCGTCATGCACAAAGGCTTCCTACACTTAAGCGATTCACGCATATAGTTATATTTAGTTGAAAGCCCTTAAGGAAATTGTACAAAGCCTACGAATGTACGACCACTACACCACTGGCTCGACCCATAAGCTATTTTTCCTTTTCATGCAACAGTATATATTATTCAGTACAAAGTATTCGATCCCCAGCGAGGGGGGTCAAATAAATATAAGTGATTTTTCACTTTAATATTTATTTAATATTACCCTGGACTGGTATCTGAAGCGGAGGGCTGATCATCTTCCCTTCATATGTTAACGATCAAAATAACACTGAGTTTATATGATACAGTGCCTTATGCACCATCAAGTGCAGATGAGGGTTTGAAGAAGAAGAAGTGATAACTTTATGCACATGCGTAACGATGAACGATTAAATGAATATGTTTGAACATTTAAAAGGTTTTCCATATAAAAAGGTACAAAAGATATATTTTGGGATCATTTTTTTGTTGGTTTTTGAAATGCCTAGTATACCAGCATAACATTGCATCGCAAAAGGTTTAAAAAAGAGCCCGCATGCTGATAATTTGGTATAAAAAAGGTTGGCGATTCAATATTCCCACGGCCATTAAAGGCACAGAGGTTGCTTATCGCGTCGCGATGAAAAAAGGCATATTTCACCGATTCTCCGATAGGGCAGTTGCCGGCAAGCAGTTTTCCGTTCTTTCTCGCGCGTCCGAAATAACGTAACCGTGCTTTATGCGATCCGTTGTCCGCGGGAAACCCGCCCCTACCCGCATGGTACTCAAGGTCTAGTTCTCGATTCGCGGCGATCCGAATGAATAAATCTTTAGTAACGAGCGAACGTACTTTAATGAAGGTTTCCGTGATTCGAGGATTTTTAGAATATTCAAATATTCATCGTTCCAATTTGACGGATACGCGATTTTATAAAGGCCTTGATACATATTATTTATTAATTGGATTTTTCTGCTGTAACTAATTGTACCGAAATGGACAACAATGATTGTTAAAAATCATATCTAAATCAATTAAGTCTACCCGCACACTCGCGGGAAATCACTGCATGATTAAATCATTAGTTGTGACAAAACGTGACAAATTATATGTTAAACCAATATGAAATCATCGAATCGCACCAAAACGTAACATTTAAAATCTTGAATTCCTGATTACTAAAAATCATTTATAATGGAAATGTAACGTTTTGTTGAGGACCTCCTGAGGCGTCGTGAGATATTTCAAATGCGAGGCTGTATATTGGCGTTGGTTAAACGCACGTACGTTTTGACCAATTCTTGTGGTTTTGAAACGCGGTTAATAAATAATCAAAAGCATGCTTATCGCAAATATTGCAACTCGAAACTTATCTACACAATTCAATAACCATATCGCTACTCTACACATAGTAAGAGCAATCATATCCGGTAGAATTTATTTCCAAGTAATTCCAACATTTTAATTATAAAAACCTGAACGCACTACGAAAAATTGCCTCATCAAAACTATCAACCATAAGAAACAGTGTGTTATATTTTTATAGTTAAAAATAACTACATAAGAATGAAGTTACATGGGAAAAGTTGCTAAGGGGCGTCTATTCAAAATCACAATAAAATAACTAAAACTTTACAGAAATTCGTAAAATTGAACAGTCATGCAAACAAAATCTTCTGATTCTCATCCGTACAGACATTGAAAAAATCAAACTTATCTCAACCTGTAACAAAACCATCTCTATAAGGTATCAATGATTGTGCGGTCCGTTTAATTTGATTTCCAGCTAGTGTGTAGATTTACTAATAGCGTAAAAAATAAGTATGAACGAACAACGTAAATGAAGTCGTATTTAAAATTTTCACTTTTGTAAATTTCAGCCAGCCCTCTAGAAAAAGGATATCTAAGGATTTAGTATTTTTGCACTTGAGGGGCATTGTAACGTAGTCATTTGACATATAAAAAGACACAATCATTCCTTACAAATAATAAATCCCTTATTCGCACCCAAATGGTGCATAGGGCACTGTGTCATATAAACGCAGTGTTATCTTGATCGTTTACACATGAAGGAAAGGTGATCAGCCCTCCGCTTCAGGTACCAGTCCAGGGTAATTTTGAATAAATATTACAGAGAAAAAATCACTTATATTTATTTTACCCCCCTTGGGAATCGAACCCGGGACCTCCAGAACGGTAGCCGAGCGTGCTGACCATTACACTACGGAGGCAGACATCCTTACAAATGATATATTTATGAAATAAAAATTTCAAAATACACAAATATTTATATTACCGTCCAGTAAAACTAAATGCATTTTACAATGATTAAAGAAAACACTTCGTTTTTCACCACTTGAGTTTTATTATATACTACATGTTTCAGAAGTTAAACTTCCATCATTCAGGTCTGTATAATAATATCTAATGATGAAAGTTTTCCTGAATGATGGAAGTTTAACTTCTGAAACATGTAGTCTATAATAAAACTCAAGTGGTAAAAAACGAAGTGTTTCCTTTAATCATTGTAACATGTCTTACCACAAAGTTAATGCCGAAACAATAAATAAAATAAATGTATTTTATTGAAAATTCTGAATTTTTATCGTCGATTTTTGACAGTATGAACAAATTTGAAAATAAAGATAATCGGATTTGAAAAAAAAATACGCGAATTAAATTTGATTCGTGGCAATCTATTCATAATACATATGTATATATCATAGGTAAGAGAAGAGTCTCATGAATTGATTCGGAAGTCACTTTACGGTAATATCAATATTTATTTTATTTTACTTGCTAAATACCACTGTTATTTTATATTTTCCAAAATTTAAACGTAGATAGTGCATGTTTTTTTGTTTTAATGATATAAAATAATGATTGTTTCTCTTTTTTTGGCTACGCAAATATAATGTTGACAAAAGAATGTCAATTAAGAAGACAACTAGCATGTTTTGAAGTTTATCTTTAAATTTATAAATAAATTCTACTCTTTAATTAACAGTACAATAAAAGTTTAAAACAAAATAAGTAAAAAAAAAAGTATTTCTACAAAGTGACTGACGAACGAATTATGAAAATTTTGTAGTCAGAAGAAAGGTTGGGCCGGGTGACGTCACCGAGTGGCCTATCCATTTTGCATAATTTCCGCGGTAAAGGCAGGTCAAGTCTTCGGAATACTTCGGCCACATTCGACGCACGTGCTTTACACTATATTAGCGCTAGTTTAATTACTTTACACAGTCACATCCTGTTTAACACCTAAAGCGCGATGGCCTCAAACAAAACGCGCCCAGCGGTGGTGGGTCTGATCTGACCCAGTACAGAAATCGCCTT
This sequence comes from Brachycentrus maculatus, assembly GCF_059751285.1. Lineage (NCBI taxonomy): Eukaryota > Metazoa > Arthropoda > Insecta > Trichoptera > Brachycentridae > Brachycentrus > Brachycentrus maculatus. The sequence continues at coordinate 1,934,591 of NW_028280858.1, forward strand.
TTAGGCGTTTTTCGTCGGGTTTTTATATTTTATATATTATTCGAAATAGCCTACATAGCAATAGGATAATGTGTCATAAGTTTTGTATGAGAATTTTCAAGTTTTTGATAGTTTTGAAATTAAATTATCCAAGCGCATAATTTTACATCCAAACGCGACAGCGCGCTGTGGCTCACTACCACAGACTAACTAATTTATATACTCGCTACTACCGCGGAGCATGTCACACGCGCATGTAGCATGGTTGGCAATAAAGCAGTGATTGTAAACATTTTTATTTTTACTGAATTCAAATAATTTGTGTTTTTAATTTTATAACTATATTTTAAGTCAACATCATAACAGATAGAATTATTAACAAAATGCAACTAAGTAATTATCTTCAAATATAAAACGTGGCAGTTAGCTCCAAAAACCACAAAATGATTCTAGGATTTTGAGTTAATATTTCAAGATAAATTTTTGTCCATAATGCAATTAAAATTCATTTTAAATACAGTGAAAATATTTAAATTTTCATTGAAAAATATATACGGAATTGCCCAAAATGGTGTAAATATTCATTTAAAGTTCGCCATTTCTTACATAAACATTTTGCGGGTTTTAGAAATTATGAATACAATTTTGTACGAAACCAAATAAAACTAATTATTATAAAAATTTTATATACAAGTTCGTTAGACATAATAGGTATGATATTTATTTTTATTATTGACCAATAAATTATTACCCAAAAATAAGAGGACAATCGGTACTTTTCTTGTTGAAATTGATGTTTTTATCACTTACTGACATTTCTTATAAAACCACGTTTTCCGTTGCACTTTCAAATTCTGAATCTAAGGTTTTTGAATTCTAAATCACTGTCATCTGCACTATTCTCTCACTTTTCTTTCACTTTTAGAACTGTCCAAAAGTCGTTCAATCTCGTCATGAGATAATTATTTTTTTCCTGCCATTGTGGTAAAGTGTCGAAAAGATTTAAAAAAAATTAAACTAGAAATCGTTCAAATATAAAACAGTTTATTGTGAAGGTCTGCGTTTTGTAATATTAATATTTTTTAAATGTAGATTTACCTTATAGTCTATATATATGATATTTAATCCGTCATACAAGTAAACAAATAAATCAGTTAAAAACAAATATAAAAAAAAACAATAAACGGAAACAATCGCCAAAGATTGACAATGTATGCTTTTGTTTTTGGGATTTCAAAATCACGGCAGACGGCACACTAACACATTGATAGCGAACAACTGACCTTACTCAATATGATTTTTGATATTTTATTTGTTCTTTTTTTTAAATAACTCATTTGAATCTGGTCCAATAATTTTCGTTTGTATCTCAATTTGTAGGTAATTTTTTGAAGAACGATTACACTCAAGGAAAACGACGTAAACAAATTACCTATTACGTAATCAATAATTTTCCGCGATGGTGGGTCTGACCAGACCCACCATCGCAGAGGAGGTGTTAAAATGACTAGTTGGTATTTCCGAACAAGGCACAACGACGGAGATCAGAAATGTTCTAAAATGGTAGGATTAAAAAGTTAATCCTTCTAAGAATACATACATATAATTATTATATGATGAATGACCTGTATGAAATATAATTTATTATTTATTAGCTGTGTCCGGCTACGCGTTGCTGTGGCGCATTGTGATAAAATGGTAAAAAAGAAAAAAACATATTCAATTTCACAATGCTCGTAGGTAGGTATACAATATTTTGTCAATTTTCAATAACGACGCCGTCCGCGTGAGCATGTTTAGTATTGCGTGTGTTGCTGTTGCGTTCAACAGATGGCGCTGCCATTGCGGTTATAATTATATTTCTCAAAAAAAGCATGTTTTACCTGTTACAGGTAAAAACATCTGTAGCAGGTATATTAAAACACGTGTATTTGAATGCTACGTTATGTCAAAATTTCAAAGTGATTGCTTAAAAACTTTAGGAGACTTGTGCTTTGGAATAAACCAACATTTAAATTTTTGTATAACAATGATCAGAGGAAAGTGTCTAATTGCTATAACAATAAAATATTAAACAATAATTTTTAAAAAATATTTATACTTATGTATAGTTTACAGTCAACTTTAGGCGATAACACCATATTGCGCAGTATGTCAATATTAAATTAATTTATTATATCATTAATGATATAATTTCATATTATACAAAATTTAAACGAAGATAATGTATGTTTTCGTTTTAATGGTATGAAATATTTTTAATCATTGTTTTCAGAATTTATGTCTGCGCAAAAATAATGTTGACACGGCCCGCATTTCAATCCAAATTTTCTTTTTGTATTTTTCTACAACATTTGCATGGCCATTGTTTAAAGTGACACCGGTTTCCGCTAATCAACTCATATCAATGTTTTCAGCACAAAGGAGCATTATCTTAAGATCTGCGGGCTCAAATTCAATTCGGTAGCTTTATTGTTCATATATAATGTGTCTATAATTTAGTGGTAAGCCCCTTTGAATCAGAAAAATCGATGAAATTTTAATAGATCCATAATAATTTAAAATAGAGCATTATATAAGGTGAAATAATAGGAGATTTCGATTACTTTCAAGTAAATACACTTTTTACTAAGATAAGTTGAGATACCTTTAATAAGTATAATTGATAAAACGTTTATAATATAAACTATAATTGATAAAAATAATAAATTATAATTGATAAAAAGTAGTAGTAGTAGTAGATAAAACGTTACGTTTGAATATATGTAAAATTGTCATATGTTTATTAGATTTGTAAAAATAAAAATCGCCCTCCAAATTGCATGTATAACGCAAAGCTTATGTGTAGGACCTTGTAACTTTTCTCAATATTTTGAGTAAAATCAAAACACAATTATTTTAACATGTGACTTAAAATCTGAAACTATATTGATGAGACTCATTTAATTTATAACTTATAAGTATTTCGGTATGTAAGTATTTCGGCTCAATACAGGCTATGCCTTAAGAGCAAAAATGCAGATAAATTGTATGTACATGTATATTTAGGAATTAAAAAAAAAACTTAAGGTACTGGTGTACAAACCTTAGTGCACTAGCCATTGCTACGATTTCTTACTCCATATAGCAGTAAAGCCCTTCTCTTGAGCTCCTACTGTTTCACCGAACGTGGGATACACATATTCAATATCTAAAAATTAATATATTCAAATCATATCTCCATAAATTTGATGGGCGAGACAAATCATCCTGCCTTCGTTCAATTAGCGGTCGAGTTAAAATCACGTCGATAGGGGTCAAGAAGTAAAAAAAAAACATGGAAAGTCCATTGATCCAATGTAGACCAAAAACGTTAGTAAAAAAACATTACTACCAGAGAATAATTTTCCATATTTTTCTTAGATGTCGATTCAATTTTCAAGTGGCAAAACGTAGGCACTACCAGACACCGCTCGGGGTTAAGTGTGTATAATATGCGCATATTATGCAGGTGGAACTTGGAACACATGCCTTAACGTATAGAACTCCGATAGCCAATATTCTGGCTTTTGAACGTTTGGTTGCTAGCTCCGATAGCCAATATAGTGGCTTTCCCGAGCGGTGACTTTGAACCTTGGTTTTTTCCATTTACCGATAACATTCTGTGTCTTTTATTTCACAATGGTGTACATAAAGGTTTAAATATTCCCTTTAATGTTTTAATATTAAAAATACATTAAAGGATTAGCTTATATATTTTTTCTTAGAATTTGGCAGTTTTTCGACTGCTTCGTATATTTCTGTGTGCCGTTTTATTTGGTCAGTCTGTATCGGTACATTGTTCGCGGCGGAGCTCCTCCTACTGTGGTGACCATTATTCTGTGAACTTTTCAAAACTAAAACTATTGTTTTTTTTTAAATATATTTTTATCACCATGGATCGATTTAAAGAATGTTCGGCAGAAAGTAAGGAAAACGAAGTGTTTAGTAATATTAGCGAACATAGTGAAATTGTAAATCAAAGTGTTAATAATATTGAATCTTCCTTGAATAATGCTTGTGAAAATATTGAAGACTTCCAACCTGACTGTGACTGTGATGATGACCTTTTGATATTTGATAATGTTGACTCTATTGTAAATAATTCTATGTTAAATGATAGCGACTCAGATATTGGAAGTGATATGCAAGTGCGACCAAGTAAAAGAAGGCGAGCTGTTTTTTCAGAAAGTGATACAAACAGTGCTAACTGGGAAATTTTAAGTAATATATTTATAACCAAAAGTGTATGATTTTTCCATTGGTAGAAGACGCGTTGGTCATAATATTCCAGCAAATTGTAATGAGCCTCTAGACTCAAACAAACCAAATAAATAGGGAATCAGGATATACATTTTGGTGGATTCGGGATCTGGTTATATTTATTCATTTATTCCATATTATGGTGCCGTAACCACAAATAGCTTAATTAGACCTGATCTCCCATTTACTTCAACAATTGTTTTGCACCTTTACAACAATTTACTAATCTCCATTCCTAAAGCTGAAGGCTATTATATGTTAACTGACAGGCTATATACAAGCCCGCAATTAGGAGAAGAATTGATTAAGTTAAACACTCATTGAACCGGCACAATAATGACGACTAGAAGGCATATCCCATTGTCAAGAAAAAATGCAAAATTGAGGTCTGGTGAATCAAGAGAATAGTAACATTATATACTAATCACTATTCAAATGATTATAAAACAGTTAGAAGAATAAAGAGAGGTGGCAAAGAAGAAACGATAATTAAACCGAATATGGTTATAAATTACACCAAACATATGGGACGTGTGGATACTACAGACCAGTATAATGCCACCTACCCATTTTTGAGAAAAACTTTGAAATGGTGGCGAAAATATTTTTTTTGGGGTCTTGAAGTTTCCGTTGTTAACTCATACATTTTATAAAAGGAAAAATAAAAACAAACAAACTTAAAACTTATGACACATCTTGAATTTGTTGACAAACTTATCAATCAATTGGTCGAAAATCACAGAGGATGATTAAACTGTACAAAAGGCAGACACTGTCTCGATCCATAACAAAGATTGGATGGAAAATTACACATTATAATACCTCAAAATGAAAAAAAATGTCGTGAGTGTATAGTGTGCTCGGATAAAAAACAACGAAAAAAGACCATATACTTTTGTAAAACTTGTGACAGCAAACCTGCTATGTGCGTTGGAGAGTGTTTTGAAAAATATCATGCCTCAAAATTTTATAAGTGATTAAATTAAGTATAGTGTTAAGTTATATGCATTTATAGTGTTAAGTTATATAAATAAAAGTTAGAATTTTTTATTTTTTATATATTTTTTAATTTGCTAAAAAGTGTTTATACTTGTCTCTTCAAAAACACCGTGTACCTGGAAAGATTCTTTCACATGCCTGCTCCGCCTATTGATACGTCAATCTGTTGTTTTCGGTGCCATATTCAAGTAAGTAACATGTAATAACCCAAAACTAGAGCCAATTAGTTGTTTGGAGGATAGATATTCCCGGAATACAAAGAGCTAATAAACAATTGATTTACAACCTCGGACCCAAACGCCCGGACTCGCAATAGAGTGGTCACAAAAACATCGTTGCAAATATATTTCAAATGTTTCTAACAACAAAAAACAAAAAAGACGCTTCTTTTACAAAATAAGTACCTTTAAATTTTGAAGAAATATATTCCTCGTCATATTTAAATGGTTTAGTAATTACATTGATTTAAAAAAACTATGTTTAGTGACTTTCTTCGAATAATGTCGTTCTAATATGTTATCGCGTTACAATGGTTACCCCACACTAGAAACAGGTTGTCTCAAAAGAATGAGTGACATAATCATATTTTTTTATCTTTAAAGGAAATTATGTTCACTTTTTTCAACCCCAGAGTAGACTACTGGTCGTAAGTAAATCCAACAGGAGTGCAAAGTGTTAACGAGCATTAAGTACCTACTTCAGACCTCAAAGGGTACAGGACGATTTATGTTGTGAAAGGTTCTTTTCAACAGAGAAATTCATCATTATAATACACGAGGACATAATAAAATACATGTGGGGCCGATAATCTCAACTAAGTTTGGAGTAAGGTCCTTACAATATATTGATACTACTACTGCCATCACGCCGTTTCTCCGCAGGGGTAGGCAGAGCAGATGGAAAGCCACACTCTTCTGTCCTGACATACACTCCTTGCTTCCTTCACATCCAAACGTCTAGTCATACATGCTCTCCGATGACGCAGACTTTTAACACCACCCGATTTTAGGTTCTGATTTTTCTACAATTGCTTATACCCAAATTTAATTAATTAATTAGCCGCCTGACATATAAAACAATAGAACCCATTCAGGGATTAAAAAAGATTGAACTGAAAAAATACTTTGTGGAAAGATATTTGCGTTAGTAATAAGTTATATTTTATCTTTCTTTTTCCTTTAAACATGTTTCTAACCTTAAGTTTTTTTATATGCCTATCAACTGTACCTTTAATTGCTTTATATTTTACATTTTACCCTGTGTTTTCTCGTTTGTTAATTTCTTATCTGTTTTTCAGCCTTATTAACCTTAATCCCATGTCCCGAAATGAGTAATGGAACTTACTCATCGGGAATATGATATATGTGGAGGTCCTCACCAAAAGATACATTTCCAATATTGCACAAAAATCCTTTAATGCAAATCTGTTCTGTTAACTGTATTCCATCAAAATCTTAGTTAAAGTTGCGCAAAACGTGACCACTCTTGTGTTAAACCAATCTGAAATCATTAAATCGCACCAAAACGTAATAATTTAACAAGCTAGAATTCCTGATTACTTAAAATCATTTATAATGGAAATGTAACGTTTTGGTGAGGACGTCCACAAATGTGACTAAAATAAAAAAAATCTAATTTCTATAGATTGAAAGGAGTAGGTACATGAATGGAACACAACGTGACCTTTGAAATGGAACCACAGAGTAATGTTACAACTCACAGCGCTCATGAAACCGGTAAGGCGGGTATCCATTACCCGTAATTTGTTCTTCCAACAGGTTTGGAACATGTTCGTACACTCAAAAACCCAGCGACTCGAGCTTTGCTTTAGTTATTTCATCATCATCATCATCAGAGTGTCACACAGTTGGCGGGTTCAGGTGTGAAAACAGGAAAGTCCAAGTTGACACTATGATATAAAAAAATACAGGATGTTTTAAAAAGTCCCTACCGTAATTTTCAAGTTTAATTTTTTGGATTCCTAAATATTAATATTGGCGCCTTTAAATAGCTATTAAAGATGTGATATTATTATTTTATTTTAAGTTTTGGATGCCTAAATTTAGAAGGAGCTTCCTGGATTCTCAAACCTAATCTACACAACAATAAAAAGTCAAGATGTCGTTTACAAATGCCCCATATTTAAGTATTTTTAATTTTTTAAATCATATAAAAACGACAATAATTAATGAGTCCTACACGCATAAAATTGAGGACATTCGGATATGGTGGAAATTGCCAATTTTCTGAAACTATCGTGTCGGGTTGTGGTTCCGTGGTTAGTGTCGCGGACTCTCGAGTCAGGGTTTCTTGGTTCGAACCCACTCTACAATTTGATACCTATATTTAATGAGCTGCTTAGGCTCACAGAAATAGTATGAAATTGAAGTATTTTTGTAAATTATGAAAACACAAATATTTATTTTTTTTAATTTTATTTTCCTTGTTTTCATTAATCCGTAACGAACGTCTTAATAATTCTCTAATGTGGAAGCCTTTTCGCATAAAAATTATTATTTCTTAAAAGTTCATAAACTTTCACATCCTACAATATTTACAAGTGCATTAAAAGTCGCGGGTCAATCGTTCGTGAATGACCGGATTCCAATTTTGAGTGAATCGCGTTCAATATCACTGACCTGTAGCAGAATCTCTTTATCTTTTTTATCGGCTATAGTCGATCCTCCCGACAAAAATCCTCCCTCACACGCGATTTCTGACGAAAGATCCATCGTTCAATTGATCTAGTTTTAGTGAACAAATCATTTAAGGGATACAGATTCACTGATGCGGATTTCACCTACCTGTAAAGTGCATAGGTCTCTAAACGCGGCAGAGATAAGGATATACACATTCGTCCATTCACTGTTGTTGAAAAAACACAAGTCTGCGTCAAATGATGCCGACGCGATAAACCTATTTCTAACTCGAGTAAAAAAATGGTTATCCAAATTTGCATGCAGTATGGTATTTTTAAAAGCATCTCGTAATGAAGCAATATACGATGGTAGAGTATGTTAAGCTCGAAATTCATCGTTTGCGAAAATACGTATAAATACTATAGTATTTTACGATGATTGTTTAAGGCCCAGCATTCGTTGAATCGCAAAATAATTTTCTCTAAGCCCAGGTAACATTTTACGTAATTGTTTTTTTTTCTTAAAACACAGTTTTTGCATTGAAAAAATAAGTTTTTCTTCGAAATAATCACATGGTTTTGAAAAGACAAGAGTTATTGAAACTCGTTAGAGTTAAAAAAAAAATATATTAATATTTTTTCTATATACAAGACATATATAAAAAACCAAAGTCCAATTACCATTCTTTAAAAAAATCGGGCATGAACAGACATGTGACTCTCCGGTGGAATGAATTCTGTGTTTCCGAATATCCCCTTAATGAAGAAGAATACGATGGTAAAGTATGTTTGGCTCGATATTCATCGTTTGCGAAAATATGCATGGGATACAATTGTACAATATATTACGATGGTCGTTTAACGGCCACGATAATGGTACTATGGTCGCCCACGCATTTGCATTGCGTAGTATTTCCATACAGCATTCAGGTACATCTCACGCCAATGAATGGATCCGGAGTAAGTAATGTTACACGTCTTGCAGATACGATGAAAATATATCCGACACGCATGACTAATGCAACCATGTGTAGCATTATACTCCCAACGACTAAACGCCGACATATCAAGCGCATTGCGCAACCGCGTGCGATGAAAGAAAACGGCCGGAAGCTTATGGCGATAGTAATTTAATTTAATTTGTCGTATAAATGGCGAATTATCTTATTAACTTCGCGAATCTTGACATTAAACTCGCATCCGTTTCGGTAATGCGGTTATTAATACCTTTGACTGCCAGCCATAAAGAGCCGATTAATACCCGGTTGGGCCAATAATATTGCAGGTGTTTTCACTGCAATAATTTGTAATATGCTACCCTGGACAACTACGTGACGTACTTAAGTACTTACGTACTTAAGTACAGTGTGGTTGTCAATCATGGGTAGAATTGGTAAATGTTACACGAGTGTAAAGTGATCACATAACCTAGCGTAATACGGTCGTAGGCCTTGTAAATGCCCAAGTTTCCATTTTCTATTTCATCTATGTTGATATGTCAAAAAATTCTAATTGTATGTAGTAATCCAGATTAGTGAACAATTATTTGGACACACTCATAATGTTCTTTATTTTGTCTGTAAGGGACACCCCAGCTGACCACCTAAGATACCGCATTTCAGCAGTTTCTAATTGGCTAGAGAGGGTGTTATACACCGTCCAGCGTTCGGAGCCATAGAGGAGTGCGGGTCACACACCGTAAGCGGACCTCAAATCCTATGTAAATTCACATGTAAAATCATAGAACTAAAATCATACACCTAAATAACTTCACTGCTAACTTGGAATCACTAAACCGTATAAACTCATGCCTCTAGCGAGATAGCGAGTGTTTTTGACTAGAATTTTCACGTGAAATCATAGTAACTTTAAACATAATGAGTAAATCCACTCACGAGTAGGCATAGGCTATAAAACTTTAAAAAGTTGAAGCCAAAGTAGGGTCACGATAAGCGGCGCTGCATAAGCCGTAGCCAGATTTCAGAGTCACTTGGGCGTTAAATAATAAAAAAAAACCCCTAAGCGGTCACACATAGAAAGGAATATTAATCTGCGTGCCGTTATCCCTTTTGTTTTGCGCGAGTTCTATATAACATACGAGTATATTCGGTAGAATCCTATCTGGCATCTCTGAGCCGGAAGAGGCTGCAGACACTGCACGGCGCGCGGGGCACGTGGTGCAAGGCACGCGCTCCCCAGTGGAACAGGTTTATTCTGGACATGACTTATAATTCGCAGGGGAAAAAGCACAGGTGAAAGAAACGAATGCGCCGATATCGATTCGCCGAGTTTCAGTATCCGTTAACTTGTACCTGCTACTCGTACCACTTTAGTTATAAGAGCTAAAAATATAATATTTTATTTATTGATATGGAGTTTAATTTGTAAAATTTGGCGTTTAATTTGTTAAAACTATTACCTAGATTTGTATAGCTACATAAGGACAGTCAGTCGTAAGGAATCAATAAATGACAAAATATTATTTTATGTATTAATTTTAAATTGATTTTTGAGCCTACTAAGTTTTTTTTTTATTAAAAAAAAAACTCATCAAAATTAATATTCTGACAATTGTTTCGCCTAGTTATGGCATTTTCAAACAAATGTGAAGATTGAAATGTGATTCCATATTCTTCTTCATCTTCGATGAAATGTCAAAAAATAATATAACAAATCGTTCACTCCTTTCAAGAAAGTCATAAATAAAAAATTGACAATTTTCAGTTGTGCATGTTTTCGGAATGCCCAGTAAATGTAATATATCCCAGCAAAAGAGGCATATTTTTAACTTAATATTACCCGCTACAGGGTAGAAAATGTTGTTTTTGTATTTTGAAGAAAAGGTATTGCTTAATTATTTTTTTAAATATACTAAATAATTTTCAAATGGAAAAAAAACCTTCAGGTTTTACCTAAAAAGTTGCGCAGTAAAAATTCAAGTTCAATAAGTGGCTTGATATTTATTTTTAATACATTGTTATATTTTTAAACTTCAAAAATCAAGTTTTTTTTATATTTATGACGTTCTTGAAAGGAGTGAGCGATATCTTTTATGGTTGAAGTAAAAAATAAGCTTGAAATAGAAAAAAATTCAATACATTAAAAAAATAAATAAAAAACCCCTCGTTTTAGTAAAGGCCAAACTAAATCCTAGACTGGGAGTATTTTACACGGCGGGCTATGGTGCATAATACCAGTACTTTCCATTTTGCGCACGGTCGTGATAAATATGTACAGTATCTACTCAATGAATTAGGGCCACGCAGGATTTCGCGCAATTTCTCAATTCAAACAGGAATAACTCAGAGAAAACCTTGAATAAAACAACATTGAATTTTATTTACACATGAACACTTTATTACGCTTAAATTATGCATATATTTTCATATAAATATAGTTAGTATTTAGTATTTCCACCTTTGGCAGAAATAACTGCCTCAAATCTTTTTGGCATACTTAAAATGCACTGTTTTATCATGTTTTTTATTTCTTCGTCTTCTGACCAAATTTTTTTAATATTTTTTTTTAGACAGTCTACTGTCGTATTTGGAAATGAGTATACCTTATTTTTTAACATGCTCCATACGTTTTCTATAGGATTAAGGTCCGGAGAATTTCCAAGTCAGGGGAGCAAAGGCAGATTTTTGTTAGACAAAAATTTTATTATTGATTTAGCCCGGTGGCAAGGTGCCCCATCCTGCATGAAGGTGTATGGACCTTCTGTTGGGTCGAGTGTATGGTAGAAGGGCAATAAAATTCGTTCGAGAACCTGCTTATAGGAATTTTGGTTCATTGTTCCTTCCACGAAAAACAACGGCCCAGGTAAATTGTTAATAATACATGACCATATCATTATTGCAGGGGGGTGTTTGATAACTTTTACCACACAGGCCTCATTGTAACGTTCCATTGGTGTTCTCCTGATGAATCGACGGCTCTCTGTCACGGCTTCTAACCGGCACTCATCACTAAAGATGACATGAAAAATAATGAAAATTTAAGTTTAATTCAAATATATAAGTTTATTTACTAAAATGATATGTTGAAAATTCAATTTAAATAAATACCTTTTTCCAATCATCTACCGAGTAATTTCGATGTAGCCTGGCCCATTTTAATCGATCCGCTTTCATTCGTGGTGTCAATTTTGGTACTTTTACAGGGCGCCTGCATTTCAGATTTACTTCGTAAAGACGTCGCCTCAGTGTTGATACCGATATATTTATACCCTCTTCTTCCAATTTTATTTTTAATGTTTTTGCTGATGCACTACGGTTTTCTAAGGCACTTTGAACGATTTTTCGATCAGTCCTCGGTGTTGTTTTTCTAATCCTACGACAGTTCTTTCGCCGATTGCTGGTGGCGGGTGACTGATTTTTTATTGATTTTGAAATTCTGGCCACTGTTTGACGAGAAACGTTTTCTTTTTTTGAAATTTCTCTATTAGATAGTATTCCTAATTTCAGTAGCACTATAACACTAGACTTTTTTTCCTCAGAAATGTCTTTACTTTTTCCCATTTTGTCCTTTTCAAAAAAAACACTTGCGTTTACAAAAAAAATTTATACTTTATGAACTAAAATTAAAAATTAAGTGTTTTTCACAAGACACGGTAACTATATAACCTCTCTGAACAAAACAACAACCAGAACTCAAGAAACTTTACTAATAAATGAGATAGGACTATTTTTTGAACTTTCAACTATCTGTCTACCTGTGCTAATTAGGGACCTTTCTCAGAAAAAGGGTTTGAAATTTTGTAAAGGCTTAAATAATCCAGGTATATTTTACATATTATTGAAGGTAATATACATGATATTAGATGTCAATAGAAAACTTAAAGTATTTTTGTAAAATAAATATAATAATCCAAAAGATTTCAGAGTATTCAAAAAAATAATGGGTGGCCCTAATTCATTGAGTAGATACTGTATATGGACGTGACGCCAGTTCAGTCGCGGGTGACGTCATTCCACCCCCGCTGACCCCCCGCTAGCCTCAGTCGTTAAGGTAAATAGCTCGCAATGGGGTAAAGGATTCCTTCTGCACATACATTATTAGTTAACGCTCAATAATTTACTACAAGACGCGAAGAGCGAAAGCTTACCAGGCCAAGGAAAGAATACGTTATGGACTGATATCATTTTTAATTCACGACCAAACTAACGTATTCTAGCTCTAAACGCACGCACATTCAACTAAAATAGTATCAAGCGTACAGGGATTAAGGTAATTAATTATATAATCACTATAAATATTTTATTATAACTTAATTATAATGTCTACCGGTTTCGAAGCTAACCGCTTCTTTAACAAGATTGAATAATACTAAAACACTATCTACTAAACAATATTCAAAATATTTTGACGGTTAGGGAAAGAAGCTTAGGCACACCACTCTGTATTGGCAAACATTATTCGCCTCTTCTACATTCATGCATCTCCTCATACATACCCGAGGATTATTACGACTCCTGACCCGGCCGCTTTCAAGTATTTGACATACTTGATGGTGCCAAGTTTCCTCGGTCATCCTCTGCTTCTTTTTCCAACTACATTCGCCTCATAAATTTGTTTAACCTTTCTTTCCTCACTCATACGTTCCACATGTCCAAACCATCTCAACACACCGTTCTTAATTTTATCAATAACGCTTATCTCAGCCTTGCATTCTTTCCTTATTTCATCATTCGAACATCTATCAAAAATTGGTAAATATAACAACTCTAAAATTTATACTTAGATTGTGCCAAGTTTTCATCGGTCTTCCTCTGCTTCTTTTTCCAACTACTTTCGCTTCATAAATTTGTTTTAATGTTTGTTTGTAATGTATATATGAATTTTTGAATAAATTGAATTGAATTGAAATTGAATTTACAGCTCGTCGCGTGTCACGGATAGCGAAAGAGGCGAAAATAAGAAATTGGGAATTATAAATAGATATAATCGGTTGGTCGGGCCACTCGCCCGGTCGTGTCGTGCTTGACGGATTGGCCCGGTGAACTCTGGCATTCTAGGGCCGCACTAAGTCGCTAAGGCTGCGAGCGGCTGACCCAAATGCGGCCCAAACACACGACATGCCTCATTCACCGCCGAAGAAAGCTTACAAAGACAACCAGCGAGAGTGAGCCTCGATGTAAAGCGCCCTTTCAGGGATGCTGCGTACTCGTAGTGACGTCAAATCACTTCAGGAACAAACTGTAATGCGGAACTATTCCAACTCCCAATTTCGAGTAAAAAATGTAAAAGAGTCTCTGCGCAATGAAAAGCTTTCCTCGTCCCACCATACATGTCTCTAGTCAACTCTTGCATGCTGCGTTTCGAGTTTGATCAATATATCAAGTTTCAACAAAAGAATCGTTATTATTTTTTGGCATCTCATCAAAGATGAAGAAGAATATGGAAGTCTGGGCAATTACGGGGCTGACGAACGTCATAGGTTGGTTGAAGTGATCACTTTACACTTTTCACCTCACCAATAGATGTCTCTTGTGAAGTTCTAGCGATTCAAGAACAATGTTTCGAAATTGGATCATATATATATATATATATAGAACTTCCAAGAATTTTAGTAGTGTGGTTGACAATCATGGATAGAATTAGTGAAGGTTACATGTGTGAAAAGTGATCACTTAAACCACCCTTTGACGGCCGTAAGCCCTGGAAATGCCCAGACTTCCATATTCTTCTTCATCAATGTTGAGATGTCAAAAATATATTTTTTTTAAATAGCTCATAATCGGAGATAATTCAGATTCGTGAACCAGTATTTGGACACAATCCAAATGTAAATAAAAAGTCGTTAGCGAACTTCGAGCGAAAGTCTAACGCATAGGTGCTCAAAAATTATTTGACCCATGGTCCCCCTTCGAGACACAAATTACACAAGGCCCTCTGGTAATTAACCCTTTTAAAATTTAATATCACAAAAAAATTAAGTGAACTTATCATTTTATATATTTACTTACAGTGTCATAAATAAGATACGCAGACGCTTAAATTAAGCAATTAAAATTTATTCAATTTAAGGTGATTTTTATAAAAAAAAACCTTAGGTACGTAACAAATTGCATATGTACATAGTGCAATACTAGATTTTTAAAAATTCTGAAAGATTGTAAATTTTAGCACCTCATGGCCCCCTGTTTCTTCCCAGGGCTCCCCTACTCGCTCAGGGCCATAAACACCCTTAGCTCTCTACAGGGCAAGAGTCACACTTTGGGAGCCTATGGTCTAACGATTGTTTTTAAAATGATCATATCTCTAGCCCTGATAACTAAAATATGCGTATTGAATCGCGATATCAAAAGTTAAAGGAAATATCGTGAGCACACAGCGAAAACAGACTAAGTAAATCAAGTCGAATTGGTATGACTAAACGTTCATTCATTCTTAATCATTTTTTTTTAATGTAAGAAAAAATATATAATTTAAAAAAATAGAAACGACGTAACAAAACCCACACTGTTTTCAATACTTTAAATGACCTTATTTTGAAATGACAAAAATCAACATTGCCAGTGTTCGCAGTATGCTGACGATAATTCGATTAAAATCCGATTCTCAATAAAAGGTAACCTTTGTTCGACGAAAATACCTCAATGTTTTAAATATTTACAGAGTACACATTTTTATACGTTTTTTTGTAAGATATTTTTGAAGGTGAATTCAATAAGAATCATTGTGTATATCGATTTTGCTTAAACGTACTGAAAATGCATTTAGATGTCTTGAGTTCTCAAAGATATGTGTTCTGAAACGTACTAAAAATTCATTTAGATGTCTTGAGTTCTCAAAGATATGTACCGTGCGATATTAAGGGGATACAAACAGACAACACAGAATTCAATTAGAGGTAACACGTCTTTCCACGAAAGATTGTTTTAGAGAATGTACATTGGTTATTCCTTGTTTTTTTAAGAATAAATATGTATATGTATAATAATAATAAAACCCTTATCCGCACCCCAATGGTGCATAGTGCACTGCGTCATATAAACGCAGTGTTTTCTTAATCGTTTACACATGAAGGAAAGGTGATCAGCCCTCCGCTTCAGGTACCAGTCCAGGGTAATATTGAATAAATATTACAGTGAAAAAATCACTCATAGTTATTTTACCCCCCTGGGAATCGAACCCGGGTCCTCCAGAACGGTAGCCGAGCGTGCTGACCATTACACTACGGACGCGGACAAATATGTATATATATATATATATATATATATATATATATATATATATATATATATATATATATATATATATATATATATATATATATATATATATATATATATATATATATATATATATATATTATATATATATATATATATATATATATATATATATATATATATATATATATACATTTATATGTATAACCTTTCAATAACTTTTTCTTTTCAAAACCATAAAATTATAAATTAATTACGTAAAATATTACCTGGATTCAGAAGAAATGAAATTGCGACTACTGGGCCTTAATTCTCAATAGAAAATGTAAACGATATATCCATATTGTGATTTATGCATTGGAGTGGGATTATTAGAAAAGTATTTTTATACGTGTTTATTTATTTATATTTATCGTGAATTTTGGAAGTTAAAGCAACATTACCCCCTTGTCACGTGAGCGCTGGCCTCGCGGGATTAACAAGGCTATGTACGTTACGATAAGGGCAGATTACGGAAAGTAATGATCACGCGAAATACGGTCCGCACGAATAAAGGAATTCGGAAAAAATGCGGAAAAGCCTCCAATAACAGAGAATTAATAAAGTCCCATATAAACTTGTCAAATTTACCTTAAAAAAAAACGACGATAAGAATTTTGATGGAGTTAATTTATAGTTCTCGAGTATGAGAAAGCTATTGAGCTATTTTTATTCTAAGGTAAGATCACACAAATATTATGAAAATAGAGTGCGTCATATTTTTACTATTGCATAGTGTGTCCAAATTTTTGTTTACAGCGCTGGGTTTGTTAGGTTTCACATAGGAGATATTTATATATTGATGCTACTATCAATATATTGATAGTACGTATCAATATATGAATAGCTAGGTATCTGTTGCGTATGTTTTCTGTTTTATGTGTTTACTGTCTTTTTTTTGCTGTTGCCTTATAGCACATATTTTTTACTTTATTGCTCTTCAACTTGTACATCTTATAACTGTTCATGTTTTTTTATTATTATTATTTTTACTTTAGCTCTAAATTAAGTCTGCTTATTAATCTTCTTAACTTTTGCTATATTTTATTCTTGCTGTTTACTTTCAACTCATTTAACATATCGCTCACTCCTTTCAAGAACGTCATAAATCAAAAAACCTGATTTTTCAGGAGAACGTTTTGAAAGTTTGAAAATATAATATAATATATTAAAAATAGATACTAAGCCACTTATTGAACTTTTTACTATGCAAAACATCTTTTTAGGTAAAAATTGAAGGTTTTTTCTCCATTTGAAAAATATTTATAACATCAAAAAAAATAATTAAACAATACCTTTTCTTCAAAATGCAAAAACAACAACTTCTGCCCTGAGCGGGTAAATATTAAGTTAAAAATATGCCGCTTTTGCTGGGATATAGTACATTTTCTGGGCATTCCGAAAACATGCACAACTGAAAATTGACGATTTTTGATTTATGACGTTCTTGAAAGGAGTGAGCGATATGTGAAATTTTGTTATTGGAATATTACAATTACCTGTTTTATTTGTTATTCATTATTGTAAATGTATTTATGTTAATGTTCTGTTAAATTTCTAAATAAATAAATAAATAAATATTTGCACTACAGAAATACAATGGAATCCATCAAGAAATGTCAATAAGAAATATCCGTTTGATAAAGCATGTTGTATTCGGACTGCCTTATTGAATTGTGATGTCACCAACTCCGACACGCATTTCTCCTCGTTGGATTATTCTGACTGGCTGATTATTGGTGGAATTTAGTGTTCCTGCTAAAGGATTATAACATTGCATCGAAAAGTGCATGCAAAAAAAGATACTCACCCCCCGTATCCTACTTTCATAAAATTTAATAATTTTTTTTAAAATTACAGTATATTATCCACTAACACTTCGTGATGGAATTGCATTTTTAATTTATTATTAGATTAAAACCAATATTTTTAGCTTTTCCACTTTTTTATTTGACCAGCGACCGGGTTTCGTCGTTACCGACATCATCAGACTGGTCATCCAGTCTGATGATGTCGGTAACGACGAAACCCGGTCGCTGGTCAAATAAAAAAGTGGAAAAGCTAAAAATATTGGTTTTAATCTAATAATAAATTAAATATCAGGAATACCACAGTATTAGTTAATTTCAGCTTACCATGAAATCAAGAGATTTTATAAACGTAAAAATTATAGTATTATTTATATATATTTTAAAATTTTACTAGAATAATATTAATTTTGACGCTAAAATTTTTATTAATTCATAAAATGAGCCTGTAGACCAATTATTACCAATGATGTACATCAATAATTAAAATTACAGCGAAAATTAATTCAATACTCCGCATTTCATCATGAGGGAATTAATAATAAAAACAAAAAATAATTGGTATATCCGTGTTACGAATAATACAAGGATAATTTCGAAAGAATAATATTTGAAATCGAAATATGTATTTTCGAATATGGACAGGAACCTATAATAAACATACCTGAATGGGTCTATTACCGGTGGCCGTGAGAACGCCTTCGCGCAAATGATCGATATTGTGTATTGAATCGTGTAACGATTTGCATAATCGAGATGCTTATTACGAATAATATAATCGCATTGACGAATAGAATGTACGGCACGAAACGGTCTCATTCATATCTTCTTTCTCCAGTTTTTATCAGGCATTCGTCAGTTGTGACGAGAACTGGCGATGAATTATCGGCAGAGGGTGTCATTATTATTCTTTTCATCTCACCAATAGATGTCTCTAGTGAAGTTCTAGTGATTCAAGAGCAATGTTTCAAAATTGGTTCATATATATATATATATATATATATATATATATATATATATATATATATATATATATATATATAGAACTTCCAAGAATTTGAGTAGTGTGGTTGTCAATAATGGGTAGAATTTATATTTTCGTTCATCATTTTCTTTTGCAAAATTCGCCTTCGTAAAAACGTTGTGTTCGTAAGTTGGTAACAAATGACGTCACATAAACGAATCCACACTACTACTATTACAGCTCTATAAAGCAGATACATAAAGGGATACGCCCCATAACGCACCCGATGACGTAAAATTTAATGACGTATAGCGGTGTCCGTTTTCGGTGTATTAAAACATCTAAGGTTTAAACCTTCATACCTCCCTTACTTTCTACAGATTTCAATAAGAATGTTATCGATAGCCTTGTGATTTTTCATATTAATTTATTAGCCAATAATAACACATCATGAGAATATTCATTCTGGAGAACATCTTGGTACGTTTGGCCCATCACGAAGAGTAACCGGAATAACACTTACTGCCAGTCGTCCCTCTGTCTGAAATAATTATAATTATCGGACATCAAGCGTCAGAATGGCCGAAGAAGAAATAAAGATAGAAGAAATGTAACGCCGAAGGAGAAAGCCGAAGTGAGTTAATGGTGGTTGAGCGCTGTAGATTCTCGGGAATCACTTTTTAAGAGCTCTGACATTTGAAAAGACAAAACAACTGTTACTCGGCTACGCTAATAAAAGTAATGCTTTAGGGATATAAAATGCAAAACCATCGTGCTTTATTGAAATAATGAAGTAAAAGAGCTCGAGAAAGACGGTAGTTATCGTACTAAGATAAATTATGATAACACTCTTTTTATGTTGTTGAAATGATCATATTTTTTCTCTCTTTTTTGTGCGTATATTAGGTCAAAAAATATTTAAAAAAAAAAACCTATGTAAAAATAATTCCACCGACAAACTCGATATAGTGCTAACTCGGTCATTTGTCTCATGAAAGTAAGGTTGAGATGGTTTGGACATGTGGAACATATGAGTGAAGAAAGAACGGTTAAACAAATTTATGAGGCGAATGTAGTCGGAAAAAGAAGCAGAGGAAGACCGAGGAAAACTTGGTACAATCAGGTATGTCAAATACTTGAAAGCGGCCGGGTCAGGAGTCGTAATAATCGTCGGGTATGTACGAGGAGATGCATGAACGTAGAAGAGGCGAAGGATGTTTGCAAAGACAGAGTGGTGTGGCGTTCGATTCTCTCTGCCTACCCCTGCGAGGAAGCGGCGTGATGGTTAGTTAGTTAGTTAGTTAGACACAAAAGGAGGCTTGGTGGGTCTCTACAAAAAAAAAAGTTGAATATATTTATAAGTTCTTAAATTAATGTATACAGTATATGTATTTATATGTACTTATGTATATATGTAGTTAACAAATAAATGTTAAAAAAATTAAGTATGTTATTTGTTCACCACCGTAGTACAGTGGTTAACGCGATTAGCGTTCGTACGATCAAATTCCTGAGGGGTTAAAAAATTACTTAAGTATTTATAATTTTACGCAGAGCTATATAGTACGACCACTGCTGACAATTCGTCGGCAGGTCTCATCTGAACTTCGGGACATGGACTTGACCTGCGAGGATACAAGGGTGCTGGCGACCGACAGAAAAGCCTGAAGACAGTTTGAAGATTCCATATGCTCCACATAGGAAGCGGATATGGTTAAATAAAATTAGTACCGAAAATGCAGGACTGATTATCTTGTAATTAGGGATCAAGATAACACTGTGTCTTGCCCTATGTACCATCGGGTGCGGACAAGGGTGAGAATAAAGAAGGAAAGACGAAACAAATATATTTTTGATATCTCAACATAGATAAAGAAGAATATGGATGTATGGGTATTTACAGGGCTTACGACCTATCACATGCTGGTTTAAGCCCTGTAAATACACAGACTTGCATATTCCCCTGCATATATGTTGAGATGTCAAAAATTCAAAAAATAACTCCTAAGCGGAGATAATCCAGATTTGTGAACAAGCATTTGGACACACTCAAAATGTTGTAAACTAAACAAATATACGAAGAAATTTAGGAATGCGAGCGTAAAATCTCAAGGGCAAAATTACAAAACAAAACCCCATAAACGGACCAAATTAAGTAGCGCGGCCCAAGTTCTGGCACGGTGGTACAATTCGCAAATTATTCATCCATTAGCAGCGAGCAGTGTGAGCACACTAGACCAGTAGAGCAGCTATACCCAACCTGCGGCCCGCCAAGATTTTTTGTGCGGCCCTCAACACATTTATTATCAGGAACATGATTTACAAAATCTGGCATTCTATATTTCGTATATCTTGAGATTAATTTCGACTTTGACGTACAGACATGGAAACCCGAAGAGGATCGTCGTTGTCGTGTCAACATCAGATCTGGTATAAGAGTGTTGCTACTACACTACTACACTACTCTACTGCACACGCTAGGTTTATTCCCAAAAAACAAACATTTGACAGACAAATATGCGCGCAAATAATTTTGCTTTTGGCAACACATAAATTTTTGACAGCTCCAATGTTGAATGCGTCACAGTCAGTGTTGCGGCTTTATTTCAAGTAAACATTACGCGGAACACGGATACGATAGCTTTTTTTGCTGTCTTATAAAATATTGTTTTGTTATAATTTAATTACCCGTAATGGCGGGAGTGTCTTCGGAGTGCAGCCCGCGTAGCTTTACAAATATATGTATGTGGCCCGAATAAAAAAAAGGTTGAGTATCATTGCACTAGAGCATAGGTGGCCAACCCGTGGCCCGCGGCGCACTTAAGTGCGGCCCTCGGTCATGTTTGACGAATATATTTTTATACCAGTGATATGTGATACACTATTTGATACATCAACAAAATTTATGCGTTCAAGTGTTATCAATGAGCCAAGTCATGCATGTTGTTATAAAAACTATGAACTATATCCGTTCGCACATTCTTTAGCATTATAAATTTAAGGCAATCTCGAAAAATCTCGAAAACCAGTTGAGGTATACAAATTCAACTATTGAAATAGCTTTATAAAATTAAGTAAACGAAAAGTAATTAAAATCTCGCACTGAGTGGTTATTGATAAATGGATTTATTTCAAATAAAATTGGTAATATTGTTTGATTTGTGTCTAAATTAATATTTTTGATTGTTAAAATTTTTCAAAATGTTTATTACTATACAGATAATTTTTTTGTTGGTTCAATGTTTGTTTCCTCCTCAAATCTGATCGTAGTAATGTTTTTTTTTCACAACTACCCGGATTGTACTTTCTGATTACCTCTGCGTTCAAATTATTTATAATACTTACAAAAATCAATAAGTATGAAATTCATTGTTACTTTTTTTTCTAATGTCTGTATGCGGCCCTTGGGAAAAATTTTGGTTATCGATGTGGCTCGGGTGCAATTTGGCTTGGCCAGGCCTGCACTAGAGGAAGGAGCCGGCCATTAAAACTTGGCTGTAGGGCCGAGGGAACGGGGCACAGCGTACCTACGTACATCCGCGGTGTCCCAGTGGCCGCGATAAGTCCCATCGATTTTTCCCGACCGTGCGGCGAAAGTAAAAGCGGGAGGCTGCACTCGCTCCCTCTCCCGCGCCGCCCCCACCCCGCGTACACGTAGACGGCGGCGCGTCACGACTGCAGCATTCATGCGGACGGAGTATAATATCTAGGGTAAACCGGGTAACTAGCTGCCCATAGCCACTGATAGGCCACATTTTGTCAAGGCAATTTTATTTTATTTTTCTATTACATTTATGAGGGTCCTCACCAAAACGTTACATTTCCATTATAAATGATTCTAAGTAATCAGGAATTCTAGCTTGTTAAATTGCTACTTTTTTGGTGCGATTTAAAGATTTCATATTGGTTTAACACAGGATTGGTCATGTTTTGTCGCAAATTTAATTGAGATTTTGATAGAATTCAGTAATCAGAACAGATTTACATTTTAAGGATTTTTTGTGCAATATTGGAAATTTAACTTTTTGGTGAGAACCTCCACATTTATGTACTCGTATTGACTAATATTTAAATCCCAATATACAACAAATCCCAATGTAATCTCTAAACCCAGGTAACATTGACGTAATTGAATTGTTCTTAAAACACCGTTTTTGCGTTGAAAAAATAGATTTGTTTTTATTTAAAAACAAAAAGATAAATATTTTATTATTTTTATTTTATTTACGAAAAATATTTATGATTTTAATTATCTACAAAAATACTTCAATTTAATACTATATCTATGAGCCTAAGCGGCTCATTATTAGAAATACGTATCAAATTGTGATAGAGTGGGTTCGAACCGAGAAACTCTGACTCAAGATTCCGCGACACTAACCATGGGACCACAACCCGACACTAATTTGAAAATAAAAAAAATATTGAAAGGTTAGGAGTTAATATTTTTCAATATATATTCTAAAAAAAAGGCAAATTAAAATAAATATTCTTTAAAAAATCGAGCGCAAAGAAACGTCTAGCCCTGTGTGGCCGAATGCGTTCTAATTTGAGCGTTCGAAATCTCCACCATATAAAAAGAAATATCCTATAACCTAAACATGTTATAAATTTTATGAACAACAAAAAATCTTATATTTACTTAGACATTCCCTATGAAAATCGACCCCGCCACCTCTAGCACGGTAGCTTAACGAGCTAACCACTACACTATGGAAGTAAACAATGAACATGAATAGTCCTGCACGAATATTACGAAAAATTTCAGCCCCTAAAAGCTTAAAAATAATAAAAAAACAATCTGCATCAGACCATAAAACCACGCAGCATCTTATTTCATGTTAAAAGTACAAAGACAAAAAATATGTAAAATGTCGACATTTGAAGGTAACACGAAAGCGCACTCGGTCATCAGATAGTCACGATTTCAATAATCAAGATTGCACGTCTCATGCCCGCTGGACCACTACTCTACGCCGGTAATAACACTCAATCATTGTATTCATACAATCCGTAGTCGCCACAGATACATCGCACTAGCTTGCCTTACAGACGAACATCACTCTTATAATGAATTAATACGGTGGAGTCCCGCAATTCGTCCGTTTCTACATTCGTGTACTCTGAATTCGTACTAAACACTGTTTCGACTTACCATATGATCTCGGCTGTCCAAACTCAAAACACAGCAGGGGACATTTTTTTTGTAGTACGTTTTTTTTTGCACTTTTGGACTAATTATATTCTACTTAGTCCAAAAATGCAAAAAAAAACGTACTACAAAAAATGTCCCTTACTGTGTTTTAAGTTTGGACAGCCGATCTTTGACTCGGTTTCGGACATACGTTTGAATGTCGTACAACCGGGATTTTTTCAGAGCTAAGTTAAACAGTGACATCCCGAATCTGCAGTGTTTACAGAAGCAATGATACTGTTTAATAACATTGTTACTGAACATTGCAGAAAAAAATGAATCGTGAAATACATACAAAAGTGGTCGATTTTTAGGGAAAGGTATTCTTATCTACGATATCTATCTAAATTGTTTAGGAAAATTTCCAATTTTTTAATGTTCAATTAACATTTATTTAATTATATATTTTTAATGCATAACATTATGCGCTATCAAAAAGAAAAAAAGAAGAAAAAAGTCCCTCTCCAAGCAAAAGATTTCAGTCTCTTTTTTGGAGAGGCTCAGCGCAAATAAAATTATAAGATTGTATTAAGTAGAAAAGAAATTGTGTAAAAAAATGTAACTAAGTATATTAAATAAATATTTTTTGTTATTGTTGATTTCGTATTGCTGAATTGTGTTGACGATTTGTTTAAAACTTTTTCAAAATGAAATACTGAGTGTGTTAGTAGGTGGTTAACAATACAATTACTGAGTGAGAAGAATAGCGATGGGAGATATGAGAAACACATTACAAACACCCGGTTCAATTGAAAATTATTATTATTTCAACTGACGGTAAACTGAGTGCCAACCAGTTTTGCAGTAGATAATAGTTAATCCGATATTCACACTGTTTCTTGGGACGAATCATGTGCGAATGCCGAAAATCTACAGTAATATGCGCAGTACCATGATACATCAATCTAATGGGTTTTTGTTACTAAAACTGGACTGGAATGACAACTCTGTATTAGCCATTAGGTAGGTACAATCGAATCTATAAATACTGACCCACATTGAAAGCCATTCTGGCTTAGCACTCAATTAGCACGCGCCATCTACTCTAATGGATGTAATTAATCCTTTGTGTAAGTAAACGCAAATTAGGTTCAGGTTAAAATGGTTATTATAACGTTAGGCATTCATATTACGACATTATTCTATACATTCGAGTTACGTATTATTATTATTATACAAGAATTTCAATTATTAATAAAATATACATAACACTTTCAAATTAAGGTATTTTCAATCCTTAAAACGTATAATGCGATTGGAATTTGTAAAATAAACATAAGATGTTTATAGGACAATATAAAGATGTAAGATATAGTCAGGGAAAAAATCCCTGGTAGTATCTATCCATTTTAAATTAAAATTATATTTGGTAAATACCGCTATTTCTTAAAATCTAATGTGACACGTGTTTCGCTGCATTCCGCATCATTCTCAAACACCTACTAAGTCTAAATTTTAATATTTACCGAGTCAAATTGAAATGAAAAACTTTTTTATTTAATTGAGGAAAAAAATGCAAGTGGAAATATGGTATTGTAATGAATATTTAAATGATATTTGAATACATTTTTTAAGTAATAAGCTTGACATGAAACGAGTTCCGGGACCTTTTTCATTAAAAAAAACCCTGGACATTACTACAAAGTGACTTCTGAATTAAATTCATGAAGAAGAAAAAAAGTTTTTGGTTTTAACATGTTTTGCACTTATGCTAATTTTCCCATTTGTTTCACAAAGATACAAATGAATTTCCCTTTAGGTTCTCTTCTGAGGGCTAAACCGCGAGCTTTCTTACCTGAACGCGCGCTCAAGTCGGAAACGAACGACCTTGCCGGTATTATTACGTATATATAATGTACACAAAACGACACAAAAATCAATAAATACTAAAAGTGTGTGGGGCACCGAGCGATCCGGTCGCGTGTGACGCTCGCCTCGGTGTCCAAGATAACATCTGCCATCGATCCGAGCACTGGAATTTCATTGTACTCCAATGGCACGTAATGAATGGTATGTGGGGCGATCCGAAACGCGCCTACCCTTCGTCCGGCAATGTGTGGCGATTTAGCAAGATTTAGGCAGAGGATAGAGCGTCACACAACTCTGTCATTGCAAACATTATTCGCTTTTTCCACATTTATGAATCGCACTGTGTATATCACGACCTGTCCAATTTTCATTCAAAGTTTTCCTCGCTCTTCCAGACACAGCCATGTTTATTTTATGGATAGTATTCGTGTGACTCTCGCATGTTTTGCCGCACTTTTAGTGGGTGAGTGATACCAGCAATGTCTTCAACCCTGAGCTTCTCCACTTACAATATCTCTATCTCCATATCCATCAAATATTTATTCCGCTCTTCTCTCGATTTACTACGACTCGATCCGATGTGGTGTCCTATGCACCACTGGGCGCGGATACGTCACATCTATTTGCAATAAAATGTGAAAAACTTGGTTGATGAGTTGATGTTAACACATTTTCGTCCCATTTGACTACCCCCATTAACCTTCAATATGTTGAGTCTGATACTTGACCCTGAATAGTGTAGTGTTTCAATTTGAAGTTATCACTTGAATCGTTAGTTGTGATGTGGTATTTTGAGCTTAAATTCAAATCCGTATATATACGTGCCCCAAAATAACGATTTATACGTGACCCGCTTCCTACGCACAATTGAGAAAAAAAAATTATGCAAATCCCGACAGCAACGTTTTAAAATTAATTAACTATAATAGTCAATTTTTTGTACGTGTTTTTAGATCCAATTTTATATCTATCATTCATACAACAAGTAAGGAGTTTATAGTAAAACATATTATAAACAATATTACGTTGCAATGCCCCTTACATGTATAGTTTCCAAACAAAAACAAACTTTTATTTGCATTTCATTCTTCGGCGTGTTGTTAAATTCTTTACCGCGGCTAGTCAGATATCGCTCACTCCTTTCAAGAACGTCATAAATCAAAACACTTGATTTTTCAGGAGAACGTTTATAAAGTTTAAAAATATAACACAATGTATTAAAAATAAATATCAAGCCACTTATTGAACTTTTTACAGTGCAACAGATCTTTTTAGGTAAAACCTGAAGGTTTTTCTCCAATTGAAAAATATTTAGTACATTTAAAAAAACAATTAAACAATACCTTTTCTTCAAAATGCAAAAACAACACTTTCTGCCCTGTAGCGGGTAAGTTAAAAATATAGCGTTTTTGCTGGGATATAGTACATTTTTTGGGCATTCCGAAACATGCACAGCTGAAAATTGACGAATTTCGATTTATGACGTTGTTGAAAGGAGTGAGCGATATGTGACGTAAAATGCGCCAATCCTGTCGAAACATGAGGAAAATAGCTAACTGTTTAGATGGAAATAAAAAAATATATATACAAATATTACATATCACAAGTTGCAATAGTAAATAACTCATTATATAAATTTAAAAAAACTTCCTCAAGCAAATAACCGTAATATAATATTTCAAACAAAATTTATTATAATTTTTATCTCCAGTCGTAAAAAAGTAAAGAGTTGTATACCGGAAAATACGAGATATGCGAGTATGTGTTACGATGCAATAATACGTTTTTATGTTAATTCTTCAGTTACCAAATACTTGTTTTTGCTAACGATGACATAAATTAAATTTTTACTCTCGGTGTTTGCAGACGATACATGAGCACACACGTCCCAAATCGGGTGTGAAAATAATGAATATCTGAACGTACCTAAATCAAAGACTGGTTTTACGTAGGAGCAAGAAGTGCAGCGAACCTCAAAAATATTACCGGAGAAAAAAATACATATTAAAAAAAAATTGTATGATTATTGTTGTTATTGTCCGCCTCTGTAGTGTAATGGTCAGCACGCTCGGCTACCATTCTGGAGGTCCCGGGTTCGATTCCCAGAGGGGTCAAATAAATAAAAGTGATTTTTTTCACTGTAATATTTATTCAATATTACCCTGGACTGGTACCTGAAGTGGAGGGCTGATCACCTTTCCTTCACGTGTAAACGATCAAGTTTACACTGTGTTTATATGAAGCAGTGCCCTATGCACCATTGGGGTGCGGATAAGGGTTTTATTATATTATTGTTTGACGCCATTATCATCTAAAACATTTTATTAATTGATTCGGCAGTCACTTCGTGATAATATCCATCCCCATATCTAATTTGAGAGTGCCTTTTGTTTAGGATTTTAACTAACTATTTTAACTAATCAACCCTAGCGTTTAGCGCATAACGAGTACGTTTGATTTTTGTTAATATTCAAGTCGGGTGTTTTTCGTCACTTTCAGCACATATATATTTTTTATAATTCGAGACTGGGACCTGTACCCATGGTTTCTTTTCTTCAGTAAAAAAGTGTAGCACATAAAGCGCATAAGTATATATAATAATTTCACATTGTAAAATTTAAAAATAAAATGACTGCAGCAATATTGAAATTTTAAATCAATTAAGTAATATCGCATCTGGTGGGTACGCAGAAACGTAATCGTATAAAAAATATTGCATTTTCTATTGCAATATTCTGCAAATTCTCTTCACGAGCCATCGCTGTGTCCGCTTATTACAAAACGAGCGGACCCCAGAAATTCGAGCGAAAGTGAAATTACACCTCATTATCAGCACACATCCAAAGACGTGGGAAATTGGTGAAAGGACCGAATAGGAAGAAGTCCCACGGAATTAGAGATAACTGTACTTGTGTATAGGTCTGGGCCACGGCTCGACCCTGACAGACACTATTGTCTTCTTTTGCCACGATCAAATTCGGATCCCATGCATTTCAAGTTGCCGAGTCCCTTGGTGGGTTCGCGTGCCGGAGATCGCACATAAAGAATTTCACTTTTGATCGTTCAATTAGCGTTTCGGTGCGGCTTATATTGTTATTGCAATTGGTGCAACGGCTCATACGTCCTGTTGCGTCATATCCGCCCATTGAGATTTGTATGAGTTGAATTAAAGTACAAGAAGCTATCCTTTTTATGGCTTTTCAATACCCCAGTGCGAGGCGGAATAAAAAAATAAAGATAAAGGTTTTATTTTATTTTGGAATTTTACAAAACAGTTACATAAATCAAGTTAATAGCATAAATGAGTTCCACGTTTGTAAATTTGTAAAAATACTGAACGAAGGACGGGAGGGAGGAATGAGAAATTTGAGTTACCACATTACTTGAATAGTGAATGTTAAACTTGTATAAAGTGATCACCTACACCGGCATATGATAGGCTGTAAACCTTAGACTTCCATATTTTTTTTAATTGAAGTTTTACCTAGTAAATACCAGTATTACTTACAATCTACCGTGACGCGTGTTTCGATGCATTCCGCATCATTTTCAAACACCGTAATGGTGTTTAGACACCAATGGATAAATTTTACCACAGTGTTACTTCCGAATCAATAATAAAATTCCATGTTCCTCTTATCCATGTTAAGATATAAATAACAAAAAAAAATTAAATACATATATTATTTTTGATATATACATTTAATAATTTAGAGAGCTACATGGTTTAATGATGATTCTAAGACTAAAACTTGGATTAAATTTCCATCAATCAAAACTACACGAAATCAATTAAGAATCAATTTAAAGCAGTTTCAGGTTTCTACTTGGAGCGATAGCTACATTATAATGTATATTAAATCACGAAAAAGTAAAAGTTATTACGTACAATCAGCATTATCCATTACCATTGTTATTCTTTTCAGAGCGATTTTTTATCCGAAGATAATAATAAGCTTTATAGGAAAAAGTGACGCCAGTAGAGCAAAACTAAGATCTTTCCATACGTGCTCGCGGAACTCGGTTGTGTAACTTGCACACTGAGGATGCGAGAAAACGAGTCCGTCCAAAAACAAGCGCTTTGACGTCAGCGCTTTTCATAATAATCCTCATATGTATGTATTTAGGATATTCATGGATTTGTAAGGACGGAACTGGATAAGAGATAGCGATCTGATTTTTATATCCATCGGTAAAATAAAAACGTATAAAAAATAATGATAAACTTCACGACTTCGAGTGACATACATAGATGCAATGAAAATGGGTTGTACCTACTACTTATATTGTTGATTGATGAAAAGTAAATAATTGGTAGTTTTCCAAGACCTAACTTATTTTTGTAATCACGTTCAAATATAACAATAATTTATTTAACTGTTTTTATCTCTGTATTTTACTGATTCATTCTTTAATTTTTATTCGTATATTTTATATTTTTGAATTATAACAATAATCTATAAGCCATAAGTATTATGTTTTGTGTTTTATTTCATAACCACGCACACTCTATGCCTATATGTGAGATTTTTTGTTGTCATGAATAAATCAAGGTTTAAAAAACTCAATGTGAAACGTTAAAAAGAAATATCTTAACATTCAGAAAATGGCGCTGTTCAGAGCTGCCCAAGACAAGGATTATTACTCTCAAGTGATAGTCGACGTCAGGGGGACCTGACATGGCATGAACAGAAGAAGAAGACTGAAATTCTGAGCTGATTCGACGCAATATTTCTTTACTAACTGCCCCACTGTATAATATTATCAACCGACTATTTTTGCATGTGCCAAATGGCCTACCAGTCGCCGTGAGCATTTCCCCCGTAAGACACAACTTAAACTGATCCATTAAACGGCGGGTAAGCGAAAATGACTCCAGCGGCAGTGTCACCGTATACGATTCGAGGCTCGTTTCGCGTGGCGGCGAGCTGGCGCTTAGATGATTTTCCATTAGGAGAACACCCGGGCCGAAAATGAGTTTTCACACTATAAAGTCAGGTCTTTATTACTAAATAGCACCCCTTTACTTTTACGGCAACTGTTTGTTTAGCATAGCTGCTGCCTAGAGATGGCCACTTCACTAGGTACAACGCAAAGAAACATTAAAGGACGCTATATAAAATATCCAAATGTATTATTGTTACAGACGCTACTAATTAATTATGCTTATCAGCATGCTTAACCTTTCCCTTCCGGGGCTAAAATAAAACGCGCGTCCCTGTGTTGGGTAGTCACTACACAATAAAAAAAAAACGAGTTTAAATTGGAAAAATACGGACATACATAGCTAATCCCCTTAATTAATTATAAATGAAGTCAAAAATTATAATAATTTAGATTTATTTGCTATATTGATGCAGAAGATTATTGCCTACAACTTATTACAGCCTATGGCAGTATTTTCAGCATATTGATGCAAATGTTTATTGCCTATAACTTAGGGGTGCCAACGATACTCTTGTTTACCCAAGGCACCGGAGAAAACACATAAAAAAACTGGCAAATGGCTGTAATTATTTTCGTAAGCGCATCTAAAGAGATACAAAAAGAAGTTAATCACTTTTGTCCCACGATTCACCGTCCTTGTTAGTGTTTGAAGATTTTTTGCAATTCACTTTACTCAGGTATTACCAGCTAGCTTCAGCTATAGTCATTTTAGAGCTCGTTCCGTTCCAGTAATCGCGAGGTTTCATTAATGTTACAAAAAGTGCTTGAAAATATCAAATCGTGCCACTTGTAATTGCGCGGCTTACGATGCCTATCAAGGCACTTATAAGCTTTATATTATTATGCATCTCGAGTACGTACTCGAAAGTTAATTCTGTTCAAGGTCATATTTAGTCCACATTAAAAAAAGTTACTCGTCTATAAAGCGAAATAAAATCGCAAAATTAATTAAAATAATTAAATTTAATTACGCTGTTTCCTTCATGTGTGTTTTTTGAAAGTGAATTGCTGATCATATCGCTCACTCCTTTCAAGAACGTCGAGAAAATCAAAAATCGTAAATTTTCAGTTGTGCGTGTTTTCGGAATGTCCAGAAAATGCACTGTATCCCAGCAAAGGAGTCATATTTTTAACTTAATATTTACCCGCTGCACGGCAGAAAGTGTTGTCTTTGCATTTTGAATAAAGATAATGTATAATTATTTTTTTAAATATACTATATATTTTTCAAATGGAGAAAAAACCTTCAGGTTTTATCTAAAAAGATCTGTTATACAGTAAAAAGTTCAATATGTGGCTTGACGATTATTTTTAATACATTGTATTATATTTTTAAACTTTAAAAACGTTCTCCAGAAAAATCAAGTTTTTTGATTTATGACGTTCTTGAAAGGAGTGAGCGATTTGTTACAGTGAAGTCGATTTGATGGCCAATTAAACAAACATCATATGCTCGATACGTTTTAAGACAAAATTAATAAGATTTAAAAAATAATAATTCATATAACCTATCACGGCCATCGACCATCGGCCTGACTAACATAACGCATGTGATGAATAATGTATAGATTCAAGTGGGTGAATAGCCCTATGATAGCGGTGTATCGGTTGTCCTGATGAAGAGACTGTTACGTCTTGAAATCGATATACAAAAATCTCGGTTAGTATACTAATATAATAAGTATTGTTTCTGAATATTTTTTTAGTGTTAAAAATATAATATAAAAAATATTTCGAATAAAGCAAATTTATGTTACCATTTTTTTTCACATCAAATTCCATAAAAACTCAAGAATTTTATACCTAAATAAATTAACCCTAGATACTAAACTATCCTACGAATGACGTTGATACTTAACATTCGTAAAAAATACGACAGAATTAAAACGGGAATAAATAAGACCACCAAAGACATTTATTATTTTATAAGTAATAGTAACATTCGATCACGTAAAAATGTAGAAGATTAAAGGTACTTTAGGAAAGTACGCTGAAGCAGGGGGCGCAGGAACGACGCGAACATCGTATTTTCTAGGAACCGTCATTTTACCGTCGTAATTATTACGATAGTTTAGTAATCTAGGGTTAAGAAAAAAATACATCAGAAATACTGAACTTGACAAAGACATTTCTTGATATAAGGCACCAAATTACATTATACCGTAATAATTAAATTAGCTTGGAAGCGATCTCCTGTAGCATTTAATAAATATATATACACCAATTAGGGATACATTTTTCGTTTATTATTAATATTATTACATTATTCGGATTGGCGGATGTTCCTAAAGGATGTAGGAAGCGTTGATATGAGCTCGCAAGGTCGCTCTCCTTTGATTTAACGCATGTCAAGATATTTAGGAAGCGAAAACCAGTTTTTATTTTAATAGGACGCCATTAAATCTGATCTGCCGAATTTCAAACTGGCCAATTAAAGTATCCGAGATATAAAAATATGCATTATAATGTTTTATATTCCTTTATTGCATAATGCGGAACAAAAGAAATAAGACAATTTATTTTATGTAGGTATATTTTTTGATCGAATAAAAACTGTTCATTAAAAATAATTTATTGAAACCTAACACGCCATTGGTCGGGTATACTTATGCTCTGAATTTGCGTTGCAGGTGAATAAAAATAAAATAATCCCAAGACGTTAATACTACAATTATTTTAATTCCTATCAGACAATAAATAAATATATATATATCTCTTGAAAAAAATCGCTATTGATGTCTCTAATGAAATTGTAGTGAATTCAAATACTATGTTTCGAGTTTAATCGATATATCTAGAAGTTCCAAGAATTTGAGTAGTGTAGCTGTCAATCATGGATAGAATTGGTGGATGTTACAAGTGTGTAAAGTGATCTCTTAAACTGGCCTATGACGGTCGTAAGCCCCGTAAATGCCCAGACTTCCATATTCTTCTTCGTCTATGTCGGATGTAAAAAAAAATCATATTATTTTTTGATAACTCCTGTAATTGGAGATAATCCAGATTTTGTGAACAAGTATTTGGACACACTCAAAATGTTGTAAAAAAAAATAATAAGATTATACGTAGCAATGTTTGAAACCAAAATTTAAAGTCGTGTATTTGACGATGCGATGTATTTTCGTATAATTTAAAGAAAACATAGGTAGGTAGCTGCATAGATTCACAGAAAACAAGTCTCTAATCTATTGCGTAGGACTACTGTAAACAGGATAAGAGAGTAGAAATCGCTGTGCAAATATTTAAAAACATTTTCACAGCTTCAGATTACACGTGGGTCATTCGTGGACGAACGCATCTTAACGATCCGTTCAGATACACTGAGAATCCAATTTTGAGCGATTCTCGTTCACGAACGATGAACTGTTCAGATGTGCTGAAACGATTATCAATTGAACCGATCTGATAAAGATCATCTTTTTTTCGATACAATTTTACAATTAACAACGAAAATACTGATTTTAATGACCGGATCACTTCTATGATACAGATTCACTGATATGGATCTTACTCTTCATCTACTTAAATAATACATTTTACTTTATTAAGTTTTTTGACGTTTTCTTCATTGGTTATAAAATGATACTTTAATCACTGAAATAAATAATTTGATTGTCGTAAAATAAGCCATTCTTTGGGGAAATAATAATAGTAAAGGATAAATTATATGGGTAATTAATGCCTACGAGGTTACTATTTTTAGTAAAAGTTCACAACAATGCAATATATCAAAATATTTAAGTTATTTCATAAATAATAAATTAGTAATGACTAGTTAGCCTTACTACATAATATATGGTACATGAAACGCTAAAATTTGATATAAAACGTTCAACGATAGAAATAATTTTATAGCCGAGGTAAACCGGTGGAAAAAATGCAACGGGAGCTATTTTTTATATCTTATCCTCACTCGTAAAAATATTCTGCCCGAAATGCGCTACAAAAGGTAATTCGGCTGGGTTTCGTAACGCTTCTCTGCAAGGGTTTTGGTAAGGGTCATGAACTTGTGGCAATTTTGCCACACGTATCACAAAAGAGACGTATCATTTGATAATGATACGTTTCTGATCTAGAATATATATATATATATATATATATATATATATATATATATATATATATATATATATATATATATATATATATATATATATATATATATATTTATATTTATTTAATCTAACACGTTGGGTGCTGCGTACGCGTCAGGCGCGTACATCTATCATTTCTCTCAAAACGGAATAATCACTAGGCGCGTATGGCTGATAATGAGTCAGACGGCTTAAAAATATCATTGCATAATTAATAGTATACTTTTACAGTCTTAATACAATATTTCATGTCAGTGGGTACTTGATAAAAAAAATCATGTGTGAACGTACATATAAATTGCGAGTTTATTGTAAAAGTAGCTTTAGTTCCCTCGACAACTCATATGTATACTCGCTTGTCACAAAGCGAGTATAAACATGAGTCGCACGTGAATGCTACACACAAAGGGAACAGTGTGTACTAGTATATACAAAAATAAATATATTTTTAATATACGAGTAGGTTTGAAAATTGTGATTTTGTCAGCATCCCGTAATTGTTCGCGATATTTTGAAAGCGTTGGAGATGTTATTATATAATCCTTGATTCGGAAGAAGTACAGGATGAACCAGAGGAAGCCAGTAACTGAAGTAACAAGGGAAGGCTACAACAAACATCTCCCGGTTGGCCTTCCCTAGTCGAGTGTCGGCTTTTAACAGTGGGAAGTCAATTACCTGGAACATGTCGGTGGAGTCGTCCTCCGTGTACTCGACTATGACGGCCTGGTTGCGGCTCAGCGTGTAGGAGATGCTGTGCTGGCGCGCGTCCAGGATGGCCTGCGAGCTGTGGGGCGTCTTGACGACGTAGTGCTTGGAGCGCCGGACCCCGTTGGGGGCGGCGCGCCGGTACAGCACGAACTTGGACCGGCGCCGCCCGCGGTCGCCCTGCGGCAGCAGGCCATTGTATCTGGGGGGAAAATATAGGCAATTTAGTCAAGGAAGTGATCCTGGAGGGATTCAGGATCAAGTTCATCCAAGGAAAGGGTCCGAGAAGTAGGAACTACAACCCGAGGACGAAGAAAGCTAACCGATAAGTTGGGATGGAGACAGAAAGAAGAATAAGTGATGGTGGAGGGAGGGGAATAATATAATAAATAATATGAAATAGACAAAGGGAATAATTAATGACAAGTGTATCAGACATCAATAGCAAGGTAAAGGAAAGGCAATTGAGATGGTATGAGCACATAGGACACAGAGAACCTGATCATGTTGTGAACCAGGCAAGCGCCATGGATCTTTATCAAAAGACAACTAGAGGCAGGAAGTAGGCAGCTGTGTTAATATAAAGTACAGAATTTCGCGTTTAGCAGTTATAAAGTATTTTCTAATGCTGCATAATAATACAAGTAATGCTGGACGCTGCATTACACCTACTCTAGGTAACTAGAAACTGTTGAAATGCGAATATTAGATGGTCAGCTGGTGTGTCCCTTGAAGACTAAATAAAGAGTTCACGCATTCGTGGAAACTTGGGTGTAACAGACATCAATAGCAAGGTAGAGGAAAGGCAACTGAGATGGTATGGGTACATAAGACGCAGAGAACCAGATCATATCGTGAACCAGGCAATCGCCGTGGATCATCATCGATAGACAACTAGGGTAAAACTTAATTCACGGATGCTGTAGAAAGAAGACATGATTCGAAGGCAAGACCTAGGTGATGTAGCCTATGACAGAAGGACCTACAACCTAAGGACGAGGAGAGCTGACCCCAACAGTCTACAAAGACGATAAGTAAGGATGGAGCCAGGAAAAAGAAGACATAAAGGGAATAATTAATAAATAATAAAAAAAATCGGACGGAGACAGATTAGAGATAGTGATAATAGTCATTTTGGCTGTATAAAAAAAAAAGAGAACTTATACGAGGAATTGAATGGGTGAAAAAGAACCCTGTAGAATTATAAATGCCAAAGGTGGCGTGGGTTCACTGTATTTTTGACCAAGTAAGTCGTTTTTAAAAAAGATTTTAGTAATTTAATTTAATTATCCATAATAATAAAATATTGCCGTAAAAACATTTGGGGAATTTTTTCCGACCCGAATTTATGGATGCTAAAAACATTTAAATATTTTATATTTAGCGACCCCCGGTGGGGTGTACTAGTGTTAAAAAAGAGTACGGTGACGTTTTTTAAAAAAAAATACCGAAGTTAAACGAGTGGATCGTTAAATGAGGAGAGGCGGGAATATGTAAGATGTCTGTAAAAAATATGTAACATGATAAAAACTGACGTATTTTCTATAATAAAAATATATGATATTGGTAATCGTCGGGCATACATCGTTCCTCGAGAATTTTCTCGGCACATATTTTACTGTATTGCGGTAGAATGTCATAATAGTATTCTTGTGTCGGCATATTGTATCTCCGAACAAGAATACAAATATTGAACGAAATCACCAGACCGTGTTTCGCCCGGAACTAACAAGGAAGCGGTCTTCCATCACTTTGGATAATTCCAAAACCTTCTAATCCCCTAGAAATTCGGGAACAATTAACGATACTTTAGATCCACTGTTACAATGAAATAATATATTAAAAATGATAATGAATTTGTTAACAATGTTGTGTCGGGTTGTGGTCCCGTGGTAAGTGTCGCGGAATCTTGAGTAAGAGTGTCTCGGTTCGAACCCACTCTACCACAATTTGATACCTATATCTAATAATGAGCCGCTAGGCTCACAGAAATAGTATGAAATTGAAGTATTTTTGCAAATAATAAAAACGCAAATATTTCTCTTTTTAAAAAATAAAAATAAAAAAGGTATCTAATGCGACAGTCAACATAATATATAATAAAATAAGAACTATATAGTTTTTTCCACTTTTGTTTGTTCGACCAGTGACTGGGATTCGTTATTGACATCATCAGACTAGCCTGATGATGTAGGTAACGAATTTTTAACTCCTTACCATTTAATAACTCTTTTCTTTTCAAAACCTTATATTTATTTCGGTGAAAAACTTATTCTTTTCAATGCAAAAACGATGTTTCAAGAAAAGGATCTTTTACGTAAAATGTTACCTGGATATCGAGAAAATAATATTGCGACTTAACCAATACTTCGCCTTAAAATTAAATGATTTTTTAAAAATATTGATGTTATACGATTGACAAAAAGCTTTAAGCACGAACAATACACATAACATCTTTTATCCGCATTTTACGGTCTCTAAAATACTGGGCATACCGTGTGCATTTATCCCTATCCATCGTTAAGTGGAAACGGGAACTTAAAATTCCTGGAATAGTTCTCTGAACTTTAACGAGAGCACAAATCTTTTGTGGGCTCAGTCTAGTTTCGGCGCTCCCGGCGCCGAGCGAGAAAGTAACAAAAACAATTTTGGCTGCGGAAAGATACGCTTCCATTAATTGCAGGGACGACAGCTGCTATCTGCGCTTCAACATGCTTCAGTCATTGACTGGCGCTTAAAAAAAGGGATAGCGACGACTTAACCACTTTTACGGAATTCGACGTGACAGTTGAAAGAAAAATCCGAAATCGATTCGGTATAAAAACAAATAAACAAAAAAATATTTCAATTAAATATATTTACTGCTACCACAAATACGCTGTTTCCCCGCAGGGGTAGGCAGAGGATGGAATGCCACACTCTTTTATACTGACATAATCTCCTAGTCTCCTTCACATCCATTCATCTAGTCCCTATGCCCTCCGATTACGCAGACTTTTGAAACCACCAAATTTTAGGTTCTGATTGATCTGATCGTCCCAAGTCTTTTTCGGCCGTCCTCGATCTGCTCTCTCGCTCACATATGCCAAATATACTTTCTTAGTCATTCTGTCCATTCATCTAATTATTATCTTAATATTATCCGAAATAGATTCCGTATAAAAAAAAACAAATAAATAAAAACAATATTTCAATTTGTTATTATGCGAAATCTAGTGCAGCGATTGTACCCGAATGTGTATAGATAACTTTGTGTAATTTGCGTTCTAATTATTCAGTATGATTGCAACAGGGAAATACTCATTTACAGTAGAAAAAAATGCATTTTTAAGAGGAT
Organism: Brachycentrus maculatus; assembly: GCF_059751285.1. Taxonomy (NCBI): domain Eukaryota; kingdom Metazoa; phylum Arthropoda; class Insecta; order Trichoptera; family Brachycentridae; genus Brachycentrus; species Brachycentrus maculatus. The sequence goes on from NW_028280858.1 coordinate 1,973,562, forward strand.
TAGCGTCTTTCACAGAAAAAAATAAGAAAAAACAAACAAAAAAGGCATTATTTTCAAGCCTGACCGCGTATTGGTAAAGTAGGTCAAATATCCATCAGCGAGAATCATGGGATGGGGAAAGAAAGCACGTCCAGGGCAAGCCAACCATTTCTTGCTTCCCAATCGATACGTTGCTTGAAGCGTAACGATGGGATTGGCTTTTAAGACAGCGGAAGTATCTTGGAATTAAAGACGCACCCAAATTTCTCTGAAACCGTCGGAAGAAATGGGAAAATTCGGTCATTTGACGCTACTCGTGTAATTTGGTGGTAATCAGATTTTTTAAAATTATCATATCGCTCACTCCTTTCAAGAACGTCATAAATCAAAATGCTTAATTTTTAAGGAGAACGTTTTTAAAGTATATAATATAATACAATGTATTAAAAATAAATATCAAGCCACTTACTGAAATTTTTACCGTGCAACATATCTTTTTACGTTAAACCTGAAAAAATAATTAAACAATACCTTTTCTTCAATATGCAAAAACAACACTTTCTGCCCCGTAGAGGGTAAATATTAAGTTAAAAATATGCTTTTTTTGCTGGGATATAGTACATTTTCTGGGCATTCCGAAAATTTACGATTTTTGATTTATGACGTTCTTGAAAAGAGTGAGCGATATGCTTCACCTATAGAGCGGAAGCAGATAGAGTAGTAGAAATTGAAAGTATAGATACAGCATTTAATTTCTTATTCATTTAATTTAATTCAGGATTCGGACCTCACACACTAATATAAGAGTTTCTGCTTAGTAAAAAGCTTCTTTACATATCACCAATAGATGTCTCTAGTGAAGTTCTAGTGATTCAAGAACAAGTTTTCTAAATTAGTTCATATATATATAGAACTTCCAAGAATTTGAGTAGTGTGGTTGTCAATAATGGGTAGAATTGGTGAATGTTACACGTGTGTAAAGTGATCACTTAAACCAGCCCATGACGGTCGTCAGCCCCGTAAATGCCTAGACTTCCATATTCTTCTTCATCTTTGATGAGATGTCAAATAAATAATATGATAGATAACTCCTATAATTGGAGGTAATCCAGATTTGTGAACTAGTATTTGGACACACTCAAAATATGTTTTTAATTTCTCGATTTAAATTTTACTTAGTAAATATCACTATTTATTAAAATCTATTCTGATACGTGTTTCGATACATTCCGCTTCATTTATACACCGTACGAATGTAAAAACGGTGTTTGAAAATGATGCGGAATGCACCGAAACACGTGTAACAATAGATTTTAAGAAATAGTAGTATTTGCTAAGTAAAAATTAAATAAAAAAATGGATAGATTTTAACTTAAGTGACAGCCGAAACAATTCATGAAATTAGATTTTTTGTTTGGGACAGGATTAATATTTGTAAAAGGTTCTGAAGCGGGGAATAGGTTTGCATTAGTGTATTTAAACTCTCTAAATTGAATCTAAAAATAAGATCGAATTTAAATATGAAAAATGTGCATATCCGCAAATTTTCTGTACTTCTGGGAAACGTTTTCGTTTTTAATAATACCCAACTACGTTTAATTCACATAAATCAACGGCATTGACGTAAGAGGTGTTTGATTATTTTAACGTCAAATCGCTGAAATAAGCACTTCTCACAGGTGGCGTCATGAAATCATAGCGGTTAATTGATATAATAATATGTTTGCATAGTATCTCACAAAAACTGTCATGTAACGAATAAAAGAAATCTATAGTGGTATAATGTAAACAAATTGAGTAATATTGTTGTACAGGTTTCTGAATAAACTGACGATTATAATTATACTTCCGCCCCTGAATTGTAGTGGATATCACGTAGTAGGTACTATCATGATAGCGGTTTGTTGTACCATATTTCCGTTAAAGGATCGTATAGGTAAAGAAAATTGTAAATGATATTAATTCAAAAATCACACGTTTGCGAAGAACGATCCTTCTATTGGTGGTTAAGAAATCGCTCACTCCTTTCAAGAACGTCATAAATGAAAAATCGTCAATTTCCAGTTGTACATGTTTTCGGAATGCCCAGAAAATGTACTATATCCCAGCAAAAGAGGCATATTTTTAACTCAATATTTACCCGCTACAGGGCAGAAAATGATGTTTTTGCATTTTAAAGAAGAGGCATTTTTTTTTTTTAATATACTAAATATTTTTCAAATGGAGAAAAAACATTCAGGTTTTACCTCAAAAGATCTGTTGGACAGTAAAAAAGTTCAATAAGTGGCTGGATATTTATTTTTAATACATTGTGTTATATTTTTAAACTTTAAAAAACGTTCTCCTGAAAAATCAAGTTTTTTGATTTACGACGTTCTTGAAAGGAGTGAGCGAAATGGAAAAAGGGAAAAGCTGGTGCTGAAGAAGAAAGGGACTGTGCGACTGGAAGGAAACTGGTTGATAGACTTTCTCAGAAGGATTATATTATCACAGATGATTATTACAATTTGGAGTGAAAACGCGAGTACCTACAAACACGTTTGACTTTTTATTTACAAAAATTCAAAACACGATGTAACATAGAATGTAGTTGATTAAGAATTGAAGTAGATGAAAGTTATATTTAAAGTAATATTTCAAGATAGATGAAGAAGAATATGGAAGTCTGGGTATTTACAGGCCTTACAACCTATCGTAGGCTGCTTGAGTGGTCATTTTATACTAGTGCAACATTCACCATTCTACCCATTAAATTTTTGCAACTATATATATATTATTAATCTCATGACACAGTACACATGAGTTCACAACAGCCATCTTTGTTAGATTGAGACACCTTGTTATTTAGCAAAGACGCATATAATTGGATGTATGCAAGATCCGAACTCCGGATTATTTTTACAAACTAAGAAACGCCGGAAAACGTAATTTCCATTTTTTTTATGCAGCTTGTAATTTGACACGATATTTTTATTCGCAACATCTCGAGTGTTTCAAAATACTTGGATGAAAGTCGTTTCTTCGAGGAAGATCGGAGGTGGAAGAAAGCCAGTCAGCCGCAGGTCCTTCGTGGACTTGCCGTCATATGGAGTTGGACCATGCTACTCTCTATCGTCTTTAGAAAGAATACTCACCCTAGAATGACGAGTTCGCCGTACTTGACGAGCGGTTTTGGTTTCTGATCAGCGCCGCCTTCGGCCGACTCCTCCAGTATTGGCGACTCGGCGCTGTCGGCCGCACTGCAAACAGAAAACAATAAATATTAATTCTAAAAATGGAATATCCAAAGGACACGTATCACTTATTATTTATTATATCTTAAAGACTGGAATATTAACATTATCAGTTCGCTATTCCAACGCCAAAGACAAAAAACATTATTTATTGATTTTGGCGTTTAATTTGTAGAACTCCATTTTAATTTATGTATTGATTTTTAAATCAAACACAGATTTCTTGAGTCTACTAAGTGGTATTTTATTAAAAAAAACACATAAAAAATTAATATTGTGACAATTATTTCGTCTAGTTTTCAAACGAATGTGAAGATTAAAGGACCGTCAGTGCATTTAATCTTCACATTTGTTTGAAAATGCCATAACTAGGCGAAACAATTGTCACAATATTATTTGCTGTTGCTATTGTAAAAAATAATAGACTATTTTCGATTTCTACTATTTTTTGACGACCTAGATAGCAGAGCCACTTCGTTGGAAAATTAAAAAAATATATATGAAAATATTTTTTTTGAGATGATGTTGAGAAAGTAAAAGGAGAGCATTTAAATATTTTTGCATCACACGGGAAATTTATCACTGTTAGAAATAAAATAAAATTATATAATAAGAATAAAAATCGCGTGTAAAGTTTAAATAATTATTATGATTTGTCTGCACTGTGAAACGCGAGCGTATCCATTATTTGACCCGTAGGCGTGGGAAGAAATACTCGCTGATGAATAATTACCTGTTCATGATAACATAATACTCCAAGTCGTGTTATACATCCAATATCCTACCGTTGTATCACCTTGCACGTGAAATGTACTAAATAGTATTCTCGAATGGGTATTCGATTATTAAATTATTATTATACATTAAAATATTATATCTAAAGGAAGCAACATTATTTCCGAATAAAGCATTTTATCAAAGGAGGAATTGTCGGAAGACAATTTTTTAAATACCAAACAAAGCATGATCTAATTTTTTCTTCTGAAAAACTAGTATTTATACTTTGGCATGATTGTGTAAGATTAATTTTTTGCAGTCATTAGAAAACGCGGACGCATAATCGGTTTATTTCCCAATAAAAAATATTGAGTTTTAATAATATTGTAAATTTAGAGGGTTGCTCGAAATTAAGGTAAATGCGCAAAATAGAATACTTATTCAATCGTAAGATATATTGCGCTTAAAATTTAACGAAATATTCCACTTCTGTTGCGTAACGAATTAATTTAGATTACGAAATTACTTCCAATGCAAATTACATTAAGAAGGAAAGATGGTTAGCCTTGCGCTTCATACGGCGGTCAAGTGTAACAAATTTGCGTGTAAAATACGCAATCGAACCCGGCAACCATAAGAGCTCGAATGCTGTAGGCTATAAAATAAGCATGTATTCGATTTTTTTTCAAACTCTAAAAGTACGCACCTGTGTTAGTATAAAGTTCATAATTTCGCGTCTAGCAGTTGTCTAATGTCGCATCATAATACAAGAAATGCTGCACGCTGTTTTACACTTACTCTAGGCAACTAGAAACTACTGAAATGTAATGCTCAGATGGTCAGCTAGAGTGTCACTTAAAGAAAAAAAAAAAAAATCACGCCTGGAAGCCTGAATGTTACAGACATCAATAGTTAGGTAGAGGAAAGGCAATTGAGGTAGTATGGGCACATAGGACGCAGAGAACCTGATCATATTGTGAACCAGGCATTCGCCATGGATCTTCATCGAAAGACATCTAGAGGAAGCCAAAAGAATTCATGGATGCTGCAGAAAGAAAACACGATGGAAAGTCATGGCCTAGGTGACCCATGATAGAAGGACCTACAACCTGAGGACGAGGAGAGCTGACCCCAAGAGTCTACAAAAGACGATGAGTTGGGATGGAGCCAGGAAGAAGATCATAGTATAAGGATTAGAGTAACTGCTAGTATATAACATTGCTAAAAGAATTTATTACCAACGGTAACATTCACGTCATCTATAAATAATTATCACCCACATCACGTGCACGTTCGGAAATTCCGATGAATTCCAATTTGAATATCTGGAACAAGAGTGACAGCCCATATCAGTTGTATTTCCGTATTTATGTATGATAACGTAATCTACCGGAACAAGCGATTTTCTCTTAAAATTGCAGAGTTAATTCAAGACATAACAACGTGATTTATAAATCATCTAAGCACTAACATAAAAAAAAACATAATTTCACTTTCGCGTTTTTTCCTTTTGCATAATTTATGTGCCATATTGCGTGACTTTAATCATTATTATTAAAAAATACAATATAAAAGTAGCAAGGACTTTAAAAGTAAACTCCTACTTTTCAACTAAGAAAAGAAAAAGAAAATTGTTTGAAAATTGAAAGAGGGCGTGTTTTTCATTTTCACAAAAAGGTTTGCTTGTGTTTTTATAAAAATACCTGAAAAAATACAATTTCTATGCAAATTCAATATGTATAACGTTTGCTATTCGCACGGAACAAATCTACAACATATTAAATCGTACATCGGGCACGAATAACTAGCCGTACGCAGAATGTACGCACATGTTTGTCCTCTCAGTTCACATGAGATCGAAGTCCGGAAACTGCACATGCCAAGATGTTCGAGCAAAGAGCAATGAAAATAGAAGTGAAGTAACCGGTTTACTAGTTACCGAGCGTATCCGGTAACTGAAACGTATCTAACGGCAGTAACTTTACTTCCCGATTATAAACGTATCCAGCTTTAGCCCCAAACTGGGACACGGGAAACATTTCAAATAATGATAAAATTATATTGGATATATCTGTCAGATGTATGAAACATGAAATAGTTCTTAAGAAAAAGATTCTCAAAGATGAAACCGTAAACGTATACTTTAGAGCAGTGGTTCTCAAAGTGGTCCTTACAAAGCGACATTTCGGGGGGTGGAAAATTAAAATTGATTTGGGGGTCCCTGAATAACGTCAGGGGGTCGGTACAAGGTTTAATATAAAATAAAATAAATTGAAACATTTTAATTAAAATGGAAGTTATAATAAATAACAATTAACAAATTATTAGCTAATTTTCAAACGAATTTCGTATTATGCCATCTTCTTTATTCTTCTGTATTTTCAATCTGGAGTAAGACACTGAACGGGCAGAAAATACTTCTTCAACGAAATGTTTTATTTATATTATTATATTTTTATGTCACTTTTTATTTACCTACCATTCAAGACATCAAAGTATATCTTATTAATAAATTATTTTTTAAAAGTAAAGTTTTGACTATGAAAAGGTGTCCGTGGGCCAAAAGAGTTTGAGAACCACTGCTTTAGAGCTTAAATATAAAAAATAAAACACTTGTAAAAGGCCACTTTTTTAAGGTTATTAATGTAAAAAAATATGCTTTTTTGTATTTTCTCCTGTCATGTTATTCCATAAAATTAATGCCAAATCAATTAATAATATATTTTAGAGCATTACTATAAAATTAATAATAAAAACAATATGCACTGAATTAATTTGTAATTTAAAGACAGATTGCCCACTTCATGTTTATTGAGTTTTTTTTTAATCTTCCCTCCCCTATATTACATGCAGATAAGCCTTAAATTATTAGAAGCTTTGCGAACTGTTCCTTTAAAAAAACATAACTTATTACTCTGTACGTAACTTCGTTTTATAGGGATATGTAAATTTGTTGATTTTGATATTCTAGCGAATCCGGTCATTGATCCAAGAAAGTGAGATATATTTGAATTTACAGACACGTTTAAAAATGTTAAAATAAATTACAAAAAAATACAAAAAAAACAATCATAAAATACTATTATTATTATATAATTAAACCATATCCGCTCCCTAGGTGAAGCATATGGAGTCCACAAATTGTCCCCAGGCTTTTCTTTCGGCTGCCAGCTCCCTTGCATCCTCCCAAGTCAGATTCGCGTCCCAAGGTTCTGATGAGAATTGCCGACGAATTGTCAGCAGTGGCCTTGTAAAAGAGGCAAGCTTGATTAAGGCTCTCAGGAGGCATGCGGAGTACATGGCCAAGCCAACTGAATCGCCTTTTTTTGACGGCAGTAAAATATATTTTACAAAATATTGTTAAGCATTAAAGGAGCAAGCAACAATAACGGACAAATCAAAAACATGTCACGTAAAACCATTTGATCATAAGCAGGAATCAAATGACAAGGATTCATATTACAGGCTGCTCCTTTGTCACGACTTGATGTTTATTCAGAGATCAAAACAGATAACAATAAACTGAGATTTAAAACCTGCTTATTCATACATTGAGATTGCAGTATAGCAAAATTATATGTTCTTCATGGCAGAATTATTATTATTAAGATATTATTATAGACAATAAAATTATTTATGCTACAGGTAGTTTAAGAGATTGAGATAAAACATTTTTATACATACAGCCTTCTTATACATATTTTTTTCAAATGCTGAAAGTGCATATTAACACACTAAGGACGGGAAAAGTACTTTTACCCGTTCTGTCGATGAATGCTTTAGGACGGGAAGGGTATTTTTACCTCCAGCGCCGGCCTCATTTCATATTGAGAAAAGAAGTTATTATTGAATGTTTTTATATGAATATTTTATACCAATCTGTTTGTTAGGGTCAACATTTAATGTTAACATTTGAACAATTATCGAATCCCGTCGCCAGTGGTCCGCAGGCGTAAAAAAACCCGTTCTTAAAGCACTTGTGCACTACACGGAATTTTACTGTCCGTTTTTTTTACGATCTGGTGTAGCATGAAAAAAATTGGCTTGTGCACTTGTCCGTCTTTCTCCGGATCGGTGCGCGATCACACTAAAGTATCAAACGTCGTAGTAGTTCTGCCGGATAGTAAAATTCCGTGCAGTGCAAGCGTCCTTAGAGCGCTTATGCACTACAGACGGACAAGTGCACAAGCTAATCATCAGTTTTTTCATGCTAACCGGACTACCGGACAGCAAAATTCCGTGCAGTGCACAAGCGCTCTTAGTGTGTTTTTAGAAAAAAAATCCAGTAAAATCTATGATTTATAATTACGCAAACGCGAAATTACTAAAAGGATTATTTTATAAATAAAAACTTGACATGAAAATTTAGTTTCAGTCGAAAATTATGTATTTTTTGGGTACTTATATAGGAACTTTAAAATTAGAAAATCAACGAATACAGCTGAAATAATATATTTCAGTAAGCTGAGTTGATATTCATAGATTTGTTCCTTCATAAAGTAGGTAGGTATAGGGCTCGGCTCAGCTGTGCGGCGGTCATCGCCCTGACGGAACGAGTCTCGTACGTGCTAGCGGTAAGAGGAGGGACCCACCTCGCAGGGACGTTCACAAAAAAACAAAATAGGACAACAAAAATATTTAAAAAAAAATCAAACACGATTCCGAGGATAATGAACAATACAGGTGAAGTAAGGATTCATCGTATTCTATTAAAGCAATGTAAAAAAAATGTAGGAAATTTAAATTCATCCATAACCGCGAGGTAAACCTCAAACTATGGGTTTCAAGTTCCCGCTTATATGGTACACGTAAGATAAATAAAATTGTAGTTTTCAGTGTGTGAATAGTGCTATGGTGGAGATAGGTAGTATTGTTTGGATGCTGTTGTAGTGATTGTCCTGACGAAGAGACGGGTACGTCTCGAAACCGATAGGCATAAAAATTTCGGTGAGTGGTTAAATACTTATATTCTTAATAATAAAAAAGTAGAAATAAAATTGATCGCAGAAAATACCCTTTTCAAATGTATATGGAGGATCATTATTTAGATGAAATTTATCTATATATCTAGAAGTTTCGAAAATTTGAGCAGTGTGGTTGTCAATCATGGGTAGAATTTGTAAATGTCACACGTGTGTAAAGTGATCACTCAACCAAGCCTAAGCCGGTCGTAAGCCCTGTAAATGGCCAGACTTCCATATAATTAATTATAGATTTGGGGTTTAATTTGTAGAACTCCGTTTTAATTTTTATGCATCAAATGTTAAATCGAACACTGATTTTTTGAGTTTACACAAGTCTTTTTTATTGTTACAAAAACACATAATAAAAAAACAATGTGACAATTGTTTCGCCTAGTTATGACATTTTCAAACGAATGTCAAACAATTGTCACAAAATTGATTTTTATGTGTTTTTTTTAACAATAAAATACGACTTAGTAGACTCGAATAATCAGTGCTTGATTTAACATTTAATACCTAAATTCCATATAATTATTCATCTATGTAGAGATGTCAAAAAAAAATGGATAAAATTGAATTAAAAATAACGTGAAAATCGTTCGACATTATGAATTTCGCAATTGATTATCCTTACAGAAGTAATACTAACCATCCTGAAAATGTCAGGGAAGAAGAGAGGGGGGTGGGTTAAATAAGAGGAAAAAATATAAGTTAATAATACAATAAAGACGTAGAACAAACTGTTTACCAAACTAAAATGTACGGGGGATCGAACAGATGTTTGGCGATGCGGGAGGCATACTAGCATTAAATTTTAAATTTATAATATTGTTCCTAATATCAGTGTTTTTCCCCCATTAATCTGAGTAGATGCTTAAAACCTATTACTATCTCTTTCGAACAAATACGTAGAAAAGAGAAAAATGTCTGTCTCTGGTTTTCTTTATTTGTATCATCTGGTATTATTTATATGTACTTGTGATTACGATTATATTACTAGTATTATAATACTAGTTAAAATGTAAATCTCCGATTAGAATCAAGACTCTAAACGCATTCATTTTTCATATTATTTTTTGACATCTCATCAAACATGAAGAAGAATATGGAAGTCTGGCATTTACGGGGCTGACGACCTTCATAAGTTGGTTCAAGTGATACTTTACACACGTGTAACATTCACCAATTCTACCCATTATTGAAAACCACACTACTCAAATTCTTGGAAGTTGTATATATTTAATCCAATTTCGAAACATTGTTCTTGAAACACTAGAACTTCATTAGAGACATCTATTGGTGAGATGAAAAGAAGCTTTTTATTGAGCAGAAACTCTTTTATTAATATGTGAGGTCCGAATCCTGGATTACACACGAAAAACGCCAGAATATATCATTTTCATTTTTATTATTTAAGCTTATAATTTGTATAAGATGTCCAAAAATAATAATAATAATAACTCTTTTAATTGGAGATAATCCAGATTGGTGAAAAAGTATTTGCACACACTCGAAACGTTGGATTTATTTTTGCTTTATTTTTTATTAAAGATCTTTAGATAAATTTGTGACGTTTTCTCGAAAGGTGTTTTGGTGAGTTCGTGGCGGCAGGATGCACAAGCGGATAGCAGCTGCATCAGTAAACACAAAGCCAACGGTAGTTTCCACTCTAAAAGGGTACGCAGGAAGAATACACTTACAGGACCAGCATAGCTTTACTTGAGTAAGTAAAACGCTGTCAATTTGACATATTCCCTAGTTAACCTGCGCAAATATGTTATCAATTGGGCAGAAATTCGAGTGCGAACAATAGTAAACATCAGTGTATCTGTAAATGTGCGTTGAAGTGTTTTATTTCTTGAATGTTTTTCGCAGATACTTTGTGGCACATTTTATAAACTTTATAAAATTAATCAACTTTGTTTGACCACTTGTTTATTAATTCAATTTAACTTACCGGTTTCGACAAGAACCTTGTCATCATCAGGGTTTATTTAATTCTAAAACTTTAAAAACATTAAAATACTCTCACCAAAAACTTTCACACAATCCGTGAAAAATCCTAACTGTTTTTTTTTTTATTTCATTTATTTATTTATTATTTTTACGCATACTGGTACTTAAAACATTTTTTTAAACTTACACAAACCGACAAAATGGAAAACAAACATAAAACAGTTGAGATTATTTTATCGTAAATAATGCCATTAGGGGTCATAACTACCTTAGACTACCGACCAGGGTCGGGGCTCGGGTTTCAACATATTTCTGCAATCACAAATTGAGGGGGGTTATTTAAGCTGATCGGCTGTCCAAACTTAAAACACATTTAGGGACAAATTTTTTTTGTACTTTTTTTATGGATTTTTTGATTAAGAAAATCTACGTAGTCCAAAAATGCAAAAAAAAGCATACTACAAAAAAATATGTCCCTTACTGTGTTTTGAGTTTGGACAGCCGTGATGCATGCTAACTTAGTGATGTAAATTAAATATTAGGTGGGTCCGATTGATACTGCCAGCTTAGCTTTCGCTGTTAGGCTTATATTTACTAAAACTGATTTCAGAGTCACTCTGTTCCCAGCATTCACTCTCCTTTCTTTATCAATCTTTCCATCCACATATTAAATATTTATAATTTATAGATAATAAATATTTATAGCACATAAGTTCAAACAAAACATCATACAAACATTACAGTGACTCCAAATTGTTTCAAGTAAATAATCGTTTTCAATGATAATTTAAAATGAGCATCAAATAAATTAGTGGTTGAAGGGCCAAAGAACTTGACGCTACATGTACTTATTAAAGTTAAGTATGTATGATGCAATTCCAGCAATTTATGTTAAACGCGCATATGTAAGTGTTGAGACAATGCTGTTATTAGTGCAGTCATGCGATTCCGAGAGTGATGTAGGTTATGCGTACTCATGTAGGTGCATTCGTGTGTGTTGTTCGCCGGGTGCATTGTTTATGCTCAAATGAGAAATGACCTCCATTACTCTGATGCATCGCGAGGTCGAATTGAAACCCTTCAAAGGGCTTCTGCCTTCCGAGCAGAGAGCGTCATTATAATTCTGTGTAAGTACTAAAATTTAGGACAGATTAGTACCGTACGTACTTTCTGGGGTTCTAGTCTACTGAATAACTGGTGAATGAAAATTTACTAAATATGCATAATTGATGATAATACTTAGTTTACGCAGAGACACAATGCATAAATAAAATACTTGGTTTATTTATATATATATATATATATATCACCAATAGATGTCTGTAGTGAAGTTCTAGTGATTCAAGAACAAGTTTTCTAAATTAGTTCATATATATATAACTTCCAAGAATTTGAGTAGTGTGGTTGTCAATCATGGGTAGAATTGGTGAATGTTACACGTGTGTAAAGTGATCAACCAAATATAAACCAGCCTATGATGGTCGTCAGTATCGTAAATGCCCAGACTTCCAAATTCTTCTTCATCTTTGATGAGATGTGAAAAAATAATTTGAAAAATAACTCCTATAATTGGAGATAAGCCAGATTTGTGAACAAGTATTTGGCCACACTCTAAATGTTGTAAACACTCGTTACATCATGTCCAGGACAAAAGGACCTATAACCTGAGGACGAGGAGAGCTGACACCAGCAGTGTACAAGGACAATAAGCTGGGATGTAGCCAGGATGAAGACTCGTTACGTTATGTTCGTACAAAAAAAATAGGTTTGCTATTATTTTTGATTAGGGTAAGATGAGAGATGGCTTCACAAGTGAGATAAACCGCTTCTGAGGCAACGAATGAGAAATTATCGAAATACTATTCGGAATAATTGAACGATCACGACTGAAGGCAGAATGAACCGCTTCGTTATATTTCCTAGGGCTTCAAATTATATTCATTATTATTACGAGGCAAGCGGTTGGGGTAGATGTCGGGTCATTGTTAACGCCTCGTATGCATTCAGAATTCAGACCCATTCATGTTATTTAACCCAAGATAACAAAACTATATTTGTAGATAAATAGTTACTAAATATTCGTCAGGCGGACTACGCAATAAAAAACTTGAAAAATAGCTGAATTAAAAAACGAAAGCAAAAAAATGTAGCACGTCAGATTTTTTAGTTATGGATATTTTTAATTCTGATATTGAATAAAGTTTATCTTATTATTTATGTATGAATATATATAAACATATAATGCTATCGTATTCAATATAAATAAGTTAATATATTTCGACTGTTACTCCATAATTATCAACACTTTTTTTTATATCCCATAGACATTAGACTAAAACATGTCTAGATACCAACCACTATTACGGTTTCAACGTATGGGGTCCAAACAAACAATATGACTGTAACATCAAAACTTGACGCGATACAAACTTGTCACCATACAGACTTTGAATAAGAACGATTAACTTAGTCCAAATCAGTATCAAAATTTCAGTTACAAAATCATTGTTGGCCAGTGTTATTGCTTATTTTGTATTAGTCCACTATGCAGTTAGTTATCAAGTTCCTATTTACAAACATTGATCGTGTTAAAGTACAGTGAAACCTTTCATAACGAGTTTAATTCGTTCCAGCATCTTACTCGTTATGCGAAACAGTCGTTAAGCGAAACACTTTTTCCCATACAAATCAAATTGTTAAGGAGTGTTAAAACTTAAAATACAATTTAGATTTGGAAAAAAACCTAAATAAAAATATGAATTTATGACAAATAATTTATCCCTTTTAACTAGAAAACTGTTTTAAGACATTTGTTTTAGCCCAATTTTTTTTCGAAAATTGGCCAAGTAAATGTCGTGAAAAAGGGACTTACCCTTCCTTTGTTACTCGCGAAACATAGCTCGTTAAGGGAGCTACTTTTACAGATATTTTTTGCTCGCTATGCTAATTACTCGTTATGAGAGGTTCCACTGTATGTTTCTTCACTATAAGCGTTTTGTTGTTGTTGGTATGTTCATCGGTATTTAAGCTTCTACGCATTATAAGTAATAATAATAACATTGTAAACAGTGAATTCCTTTGATAAGGCAATGTGTCACAAGTGTCCATGGGTAGCGGGACCACCAACAAGGAAACGTTAGAGATTAGGAAGTCAAGTTTTCAGTGACGTAATAACTTCATTAATTGATTCTAAACATTGTGGTAAAAGTAATATATTTCCATTTTTAATTAATTAATTTACTAATTTTAACTTCACGTACAGAAAAGAAATATGTACATAGGCGGGCTAATTGCAAAAAAGCAATATTTTCCAAGCAACAAAAAATATACTAGTGATATTGGTCAAAACGTTTGATACCTTATAAAGCTGTGTGCAATCAGAGGGTAGATAGTGCTTGAACATAAAAAAAAAAACAAATTACAAATAACTGCTGCATTAATTTAGCAATTACATTATATTATATTAAATAAGTACGAAAATTACAAATTGATGATCATAAGGAAGGCGAAGGAAAAAGCGTTTTTAATTTAGGTTTTACTTGGTATATAGCACTATGTCTTAAAATCTATTGACAAGTTGTTTTAATGCATTCTCAATCGGTGTTTAAATGATGTGAAATGCATCGAAACACGTGTCACAAAAGATTTTTAAAAAATAATTAAAAATGACATATTCGATTATTGGTGCGAGCAATCAGGATTCAGGCATGTTGACAACAGTAAGGATTGTGAAATGGTTGTTTGAAACGAAAGAAATTTTAAGAATTACGATGTCTATCCTAGAGTACCACAAATTGAAAATAAGTCGATTAAAAAAATTGGTCTTTCTTCTAAAATACATAAATAAATTTAGCACGCCCCTCACCGCACCAAATTATTACCCTGAAAGAGTGCGATTCGTGTTAAGGGACGATATTCAGATACTTAACAATCTTAAAATGCAGTTTTTGGCAAATAAAAATTGCATTAAAAAATTGTAACAAAATAATAATAAATCTGAATAATTTATATAGCGCCATTTTATAAAATACTACCGAAATCGTAGTCACCGTTTCGTACATAGAATAAACAATTTCTAGATTCGAAATAGCAAGTTGCACTTATTACTCGAAGGCCAGATGTGAAACAAAAAGATTTCCAATTTAATAAATTAAAATAATATACATCGCCATTTTTCTATAACAGAGAACGTATGCATATTTATATGAAATATGTTTTATTAATATCTTTTACATTCCTTTTGGCCAATAAGTTTTACAATTATTAAAAAATATGCGTGGGTAATTTTAAATTTAAACCTTGAATATAAAGCGAAATACAATATATTTCTATAAAATATTTGATACGGAAGGAAGTTATAAAAGTAAAATCACAGCAAGAACGTTAGGATGGTGTAATGTCTCATTTGTATTGTTTATACGCGCAGAAAACATTCAGCCGAAGCGCTGGGCAAATTGTTATGCAATAGGAAACGGGTAAATTCAAGGTAAACAAGAGATTATTGAACAAAATATTCTTCGAAAGGACGGAGCGCGGCGTGAATGGTTTCATGTTTAAAAAACGGTTAAAAACACACACATAACGATTAGTAAACTTTTATTACAGACACCACGACAATTTCAAATACTTAAACATTTTGATATCTATCTCTACATAAATGAAGAAGTATATGGAAGTCTGGGTATTTACAGGGCTTGTGACGTGTCATAGGCTGGTAACGTTCGATTTTTGGAACTACTACATATTTGATTAATCTCATGACGCTGTGAGTTAACTAGAGACATCTATGGTTGGATTGGGAAAGCTTTTATTTA
The DNA here is from genome assembly GCF_059751285.1 of Brachycentrus maculatus. Taxonomy (NCBI): domain Eukaryota; kingdom Metazoa; phylum Arthropoda; class Insecta; order Trichoptera; family Brachycentridae; genus Brachycentrus; species Brachycentrus maculatus. The sequence continues at coordinate 1,989,225 of NW_028280858.1, forward strand.
GCAGAGACCCTTTTATTTGGAAACATGCAAAAACCTAACTATTTTTTTTTCTTTTTAATAAGGAAATTTTCATAAAACAAATCTTATGACCCTTTATTAGTGAGTTCACTGGAGCTAATTTATAAAACTAGATATAAAAAATATCAAAAGCTTTGATTACTGTCATATTAATTATTCCACTCCATGGTAAGGTGAGTGAGGCGTTTGGATGACCGACCTGGAGTTCCTTGGTACGATTTCCAGAGGGGTGAAAAATCACTGTTATATTTATTAAATATAATCCTATGCGCATGATTGATTACATCTTAAATTGTCTGACTTTTAAAAATTTACTTGAAAAAGTTTTACTTGGTAAATACCACTTTTTCTAGTGGTATTTAGCAAGTAAAACTTAATTAAAAATGGATAGATATTAATTACTACAAAGCGCTTGCCGAATCAATCAATGAAACCATAAACTTCATTAATCGTAATGAAACAGGTTGCGTTTGTATCGATTAAAGGTACATAGTGTACAGAGCGATGATAATTAAGCAGAGAAAATATGAATTTAAATGGAAAGGATAGGTAGGATACAGAGGGGTATAGAAACTTCGTTCGTTTAAATATTTAATACGTGCGCTGAATATTGCCATCAGTAAGGATGTATACGTTTAAAAAAGCCTAATAAAGCTGTACCTAAGTAATTGTTTTTCAGTTGAAATTCTGCAACAAATAAGTTATGACAGTTAGTCAGGTGAGCAACGATATAATGCTCCCACCCCTCGCCTGACAAAAAAATGAAATACGATCACGATACACGGCTGTGGTTTCGTCAAACTTGTTCAGCGCGCCGCGCAATTACGGTCGGATTTTGAATCCTATAAAAAATAAACGTAGTCCACCACCGCAAATAAATACACGTAGAAAAATACTCGTATAATTGTGTCGCCTACATTCGAAATTCGCCAGATCCATGTAAGTCGATTTTACAAAAAATGCAAAATTCTCCGGGTAACAAAGATTTGTCTATCTTTAGATAAAATTTTATGAAATACAGAATTTTCCCATTTTTTAGTATTTAAAAAAAAAACACGAGACACAAACCGATAATAACGTCATCTTAATTTTTGACCTATCCCCGCTCTCTGATTGGCCGATATGGGTCAGAAGGCAAGTTCCATAGCGGAATTTGAAATACAACGCTGTTTTGAAGTATTTTTTGGCAGGGTTTTCAAGAATATAAATATTTTAAACGATAAAACCCACAATTGGCATTCCGATAGAGTATTTATTTTTATAATAATAATAATAAAACCCTTATCCGATCCCCAATGGTGCATAGGGCACTTTGTCATATAAACGCAGTGTTATCTTGATCGTTTATACATGAAGGAAAGGTGATCAGCCCTCTACTTCAGGTACCAGTCCATGGTAATATTGAATAAATATTATAGTGAAAAAATAGCTTAAATTAATTTTACCCCCCTTGGGAATTGAACCCGGGACCTCCAGAGCGGTAGCCGAGCGTGCTGACCATTACACTACGGAGGTGGACGTTTTATTTTAAAATCCTATAAAATTGGATATGGCGGATTTTGAAAGTAGGCGACACAATTATATTCATACAATAAAGATTCCCGTCTGCCTAGCGAACAAGATCAAGATAAAATATATCAAGATTTTCAGGTGCCCTTAATACTGAATAATATAAAATATTTGTAATCTATTTATTTGTGTATGTAAGCTATTTTCTGTCACATCCTTAGTTATTGGTTTAATCTCAAAAGTAAAATGAAAATACGTTTAAGTAATAATTCAATGGATATATTCGTAATAAAATAACAACTATTTAGTTTTATGTGTTGTAGTTACATTTCTTGGTCTGATGACCTCAGTGATCTATGTTGAGACGTCAAAAAATAATATAATAATTAGCAATTTTCCACAAATCTATGTTAACTTCTACTTATAACCTTGCCTGAGAGAAATTAACAACAAACGCAACATTGCATATAAGTAAGTATAGCTAGAATAACATGCAGAAAGCACGCCAAGCTATTTCAACCGATCTGTGTGATTCAATATGATTGATGATGAATAAATCAACCCAGTTATTCCTCAGAGCACTTCAGTTTGATTTATAAATGGATTTGAATGATGAAAAGTAAACTTCGGATCAATAAGTAATATTAATATTTATTTAAAAAAAAAACAACTTTGTTTAAACCACTTTTTATTGGTACACTTTATCCAACCGGTTTCGACAAGAACCATGTCATCATCAGGGTTTATGTACTAAATTCTAAAACATTGAAATACTCATATTTTCATATGGTGTACGGAGTGCGTGGAAGTTTTTGGTAAGGGAAGGGTAATTAACTGTGAGTACTTCAATGTTTTAGAATTTAGCACATAAACCCTGATGATGACAAGGTTCTTGTCGAAACCGGTTGGATAAATAGTACCAATAAAAAGTGGTTAAAACAAAGTAGTTTATTTTATAAAGTTTATAACATGGGCCACAAAGTATCTGCGAAAAACATTCAGGAAACAAATATTATTATTAAAAGAAGCATTTTAAAATAATCAATGGTTAAATATTAATTCATAATAACGCATAGTGCCATCATTGAAGGGTAAAGGTATTCAATGGCAGCAAGAGGAAGTCACATTTACGTACACATATGGTATATATTATATGTGGAGAAGATTCATTTCTCACTGGATGTACTCTTCATAAAAGAAATTCACTCGAAATTTCACGTTTCTACGTTAAGCGGTTTAGGCTGTGCGTTGATGAGAGAGCCAGTCTTTCATTCCAACAATTCCTTTGAATATTATATTATTTATTATATCGGACACTGGATTATTCACCCTACGGATGAGATGTTAACTTCACAAATGCCTCACAACTGATGGCGCAACAATCAGTCATATTCACAAATGTATCGAAAACCTTACCGATATGCGGAAGGATCTAAGACCATTGCATAAATACAAGGTTTAAGAATTAATGCAATATGGATATTCAATAATGGGCAGAATGGTGAACGTTAAACAATTATATCAAGTGATCGCTTAAGCCAGGCAAATTCCAGGTCGTAAGCCCTGGAATGCGCGGACTTCTATCTTCTTTCATAAAAAAAATAACAAAAAAATGATACATGTTTCATATCAAGTTCAAAATCCTTCAAAATCGTATTTTTATGGTATATTAATGGCAGTAAAATCTCAGCATCTCGACACTGCCACCTATGTATATTTCATCGGTAAGTGAAAACACAATGTTGAAGACTTCCTCATGCTTGACAAATGAGATATTGCAGCATTATTGGCATACTGCATCAAAGTAACACATATCGCTCACTCCTTTCAAGAACGTCATAAATAAAAAAATCGTCAATTTTCAGTTGTGCATGTTTTCGGAATACCCAGAAAATGTACTTTATCCCAGCAAAAGAGGCATATTTTTAACTTAATATTTACCCGCTACAGGGCAGAAAGTGTTGTTTTGGCATTTTTAAGAAAAGGTTTTGTTTAATTATTTTTTTAAATATACTAAATATTTTTCAAATGAAGAAAAAACATTCAGGTTTTACCTAAAAAGATCTGTTGCACAGTAAAAAGTTCAATAAGTGGCTTGATATTTATTTTTAATACATTTTATTATATTTTTATTTAAAAACGTTCTCCTGAAAAATCAGGTTTTTTGATTTATGACGTTCTTGAAAGGAGTGAGCGACATGGTAAAATAACGTTTGAACTTCGATTCTGGCTAAAATCACATTTTGAAATTACCGAGTGTTTACTTGACAGGGGAGTATGTACGAGTATGGCATTAGCAGCTGGCTGCGAGAATGAAAGTATTACAGTTTGTTACCCTTTCAGTGCTATTCCCATTATTAGATTTAATGAGATTATACTGTTACTATTCAATTGTTATTAAACTATTTTTAATGTATTATAAAATTAATATTCCAATTTCCGTTAGCATCCAACTCATTCTCATAACACATTATCTACTCATTCTACTTCTCTTTGAATATGCATGCTTTTGTACGAAAGTTACTTTGATTACATATCTATTATGTTTTTATTTGATTTCAGTGGAAAATTATTAAGGACAATTTTTGTTATTCTTTAAATATATTTATAGTTATTTTTACCCCGTTTTCAAAGCTACAAGGAAAAGAATACAGGCAAGTTGTTATTTTCCTAAACAATTATTTTCATAATTTCATTATTTTGTTTAGTTGACAAATAAACGGTTATATCGCTCTTGAGTTTTTTTCACACAAATTTTTCCTTGAGTGAGGTGAACGGAAGTTACCGTCTATTTGACAGTTACTGGCCACTGTTTTTGCGGCAATAATAAGAATTGTGTTTTCTATGTGAAACTTATTTAAATTAAAAATTTTAAAACATTGTTCAAAAATATTTAATACATATTTTTCAGTTTTTTTCAATGACGTTTTCGCTCTCGTTTAAGGGAACTTTTATGGTAATTTGTAATATTTCTGAATAATTTCATTGTTCTTTTGTCCATTTTTATTTTTCAGTAACTAAGCATTTAATTAAAATCACATGTAAACAAACGGAGGCTTAATAAATAAAAATAACGCATTGAATTTTAAAATGTAGTAATTCTTTATTACATAAAAAAATACATTCATTTATTAATGATTTTTTTAGCCAATTTCTAGTTTGAGATTGATAAGAATATATTTATAGAAAAAAGAGCATTTGAATATTTGTATCAAAGACTAACGAATAATATTAATTAATATTAGTTTCCGAAAATGGCTAATAAACATACTGTTTACCCCTACTTATACTTATGCTATGATTCTCCAACCTACCATGTTTGTCAATAATTTAAGCAAATATTTCAAATTAAAACCACTAAATAAAATCAAATATTATGATCACATAATTGATAAGTAATGCACGGATGAGAAACTTGAAAATTCGTTTCCTTGGTAGTGGGTGAGTTGCCAGATTCTACCGGAAGGTTTGTGTATATTAAAGTAAGAGGCTGTTAATTGATTTATTCCGAAAAACGATAAACATTAGTTCCAATTGCTACTATTAGTGTAATAATCTATCTTTGTCTCAGTTTCCCAACTCTTGTCACGGACGATTAGAATTTTCAACAAGCGATTTCAAATCATACACCAATTTGTAAACATCTTAATTACTTTATAATTAACTTGTATATTTTATTGTCGGTTAGATATTATGAATGTCCCGTGACTATTTCTTCGTATGTAAGATAAGCATGAACATTTTTGATCCACCGCTTTTTTCTCATCACAAATCGCAAATGACATTTTGAAATGGATATAAGTTTACCTGCATTATTATTTAATCTATTCGTCCATTATCATTGAACAGAGTTATGCGTCCACTTTTGTATTGAAATTGGACGTTGGAAATTCCCACGATATTCCGCAATAAAAAAAATTCCAGATAAAAAACGAACACATAAAGAAAGAGAAAAAAGTTTGATTTTTCGAACGAATTGGCAGGTTACAGATATAAAGCGCGTTCGTTTGTATTATAAATAAATAATGTATAAATCTCTCGGCGGGAAAAAAGCGCAGGAAAATACTTAGGATGTGGTTAATGGCTTTAATCTAGTTGTTTAGCAAAAACTGAGAGAAAAACATAGTCCGCTGGTACCTATCAGAGATGCTTTGATATAAATGTGACTTGGAATAAGTTCGTAAAACCGAACTAAAATTAAGTTTAGAGATGGTTATTGAGATTAAAATCGCGTGGAAACACGTTTTCATTTTTATGCCCTTGAACAATATCTTTGAGGCGGTAAGAGTACTGGAAAATGATTATTAACCTTTAAATTTTGTTCATCCACAATATTCGTCATTTTTTGAACGATGTTGCTGGTATTAACGTGAATTCGACGGGTGAAAGTGCTGATAGATAAAATAAATACATACGTGGAAGCTTGCAAAATATTTCATTATAGCTCATACGATATATCATTAGAGTAAATTAACATCATGAGGGTCTTTAGTAACACTTTAGATCACTTGAAATTAGGATAAAATATCGTTTTAATGTATAAAATAATGCATTAATGTCATCTTTTGTACTTTGTTCCATGATTTTGAATTTTATGGCATTGTTTATAGAAAACTGACGAAGGCAGCTTAGTGTTCTTGTAATTTACTAGAGAATATGACGATTTTAACCGGATGAGAGTAGGATACAGCGGGTGAGGACTGGCCTTATGTTTGTATGGAATATTCGTTACAGGTCAAATTTTAACAGGATTACAGAATGGTAAAAGTAATTTATTTTTAGTATATGCACACGTATTTTTATTTGATCGTTTTAATATATGAGTAGTCGTAGTAAAATGCACGGAATGACGTCGTTGCAGCGTATTGTACAGGGACTTAAGTAGTATATAAAGGGACTGGTGGCCGTAATGGGCTCTTAACCTAATAACAGGTCGCTGCACTGAGAGTAGCAAGCAAGGCGGTAGATCTCGCCTATAAGTAGGTACTTGATACAAAATACACAAACTTCCTTGTATCGGAATATTTACAACGAACAAGTAATCCTCGAGCAAGTACCTACATAACAATCGTAAACTGTTGGTAAAAACGAAGAAAGTACACTCATATTTTGCAGCTATTGAAACTATTCATGATTCATTTAACGATTAATATTATGAATTTTCTGTGATCCTCGAGGAGTGTGTTATTAAAATTATGTTTTGTACATACATTTCTTGGTGAAACTGCATTAAATAAAATAAAACAACGATATAGTTAATATTCTCGTAAACTTTGTGTAATAACCACATAAAAAACTACACTTGGTATTACACAAAGTGAACGATGAATGATAACGAGAGTGTTATATTATCAAACCACAAAGTTAACAATGACTTCAATTTAAAAAATAAACTATATAGTTTTTTCCACATATATATAATTTAATTAGTGACCAGGTTTCGTCGTTACCAAAATCATCATACTGGAATCGTTTGATGATGTAGGTAACGACGAAACCCGGTCACTGATCAATAAAATAAAAAATGGAAATAAAACTATAAAATTGTTTTATTTTGGGAGAGTGTATTAGTAAGTAGTGTATATAAAGCCAAGGACTAAGTAAAAATGAAAATTGATCGAAATATTTTTTTTTGTTTACAGTATTAAAATCATTTTAATTAACAACGGAAAAAAAACATTATAAAAAAATAATTACCTACAGCTGGAATCGAATCCATTCGGATACCATAAGGTCCCTGATACAATAAATTAATATTTTCAATAATAATTTGTGAAGGAGCATGTTTATTCAGTGGAAGGTGGGCACCCAGGGGGCGCTTGTCCACTACCCGGAATTTTACCGTCCGGCAGTCCGGTTTTGAAAAATGAAAGCGACTACGACAGTTTAGCGTGATCGAATTTACGTGCATCGTGTTCACGCACCGATCCGAAGAAAGATTGACAAAAGCACAAGCCAATCCAAGCCAATCATCGTTTTAAAACGCTAACTGACGTGCCGGACGGTAAAATTCCGTGTGGTGGACAAACGCCCAGATAGATGAGAAATTATACACCAATAATAAATGGATTCAACAGAACGAAAATGGTACCTATATCACAACGGTTTGGCATATCCATTTTATCTTCACATTGTCATCCCAAATAAGGCTTCCACGTAGTCCTTATAGCCCAAATGGGGTACAATAAGCACGCGCATTGTCACAGACGTGATAAACCTACAGAAATACATTTTATTTCATAACAGTAGCTGAATTTGGGTTTATAAAAATATTAAAGCGTCGTCATTTCAACTTGCTCTAGTGTAAATTTAAAAATAAAACAAATCAGTTTGCTGACTCGGCATCTTTTATTAATTCAATTCAATTTTAGTATTCAAAAAAAATATTAACACATTACAAATATTTAAGGCGTATACATAAAATATATTATTAGATTAAAACCAATATTTATAGCTTTTCCACTTTATTTTTATTTGACCAGCGACCGGGTTTCGTCGTTACAGACATCATCAGACTGGTGATGTCTGTAACGACGAAACCCGGTCGCTGGTCAAATAAAAATAAAGTGGAAAAGCTATAAATATTGGTTTTAATCTAATAATATATTAAAAATGCAATTCCATCACGAAGTGTCAGTGGATAATATAAATCTATTAAAAGGTATACATAAAAATTAAAAAGCAAGAAGACTCTTGTTAAAGATGTAGAAGAATCCCGCTTCGGAATACTCCTTCAGACACATGGAACAGATACTTCTACTACTACTACTACCATCACGCCGTTTCTCCGCAGGAGTATGCAGAGAGAGGGTGGGACGCCATACTCTTCTGCTGTACTGACATGAACTCCTAGCTTCCTTCAAATCCATAGATCTAGTCATACATGCCCTCCGATTACGTAAACTTTTGACACCACCAGATTTAAGGTTCTGATTGACCTGGCCGTGTCAAATATTTTTCGGCCATCCTCGTTCTGTTCGCAAAATAAACTTTCTTAGTCATTTTCTTGTTATCCATTCGCTCTACATGTCCATAACATCTTTTCTTAACCTTTTCAATTATCCCTTGTTCAGTCGACTAAATTATGAAAATGTAGATTAAAGCGTTAATTCCAGTAGTAAACAATAATGAGTAGATATGTATAATTTATTTAACTTAAAAAAAAATTGCGTAAAAGAACACATGAATGCAAAAAAAAGTCTTATTAGAACATTAAATGTTTGTATTAATTTTATGGCTTACCTAACAACACAGCACACACACATTTTCAGATTATAAAACCATTGTATATTGAACCTACTTGTGTTGTAATAAAATATCGTCCTCGTTCAGGCAAAAGTCAAGTAACTAACAAAAGCCATTATGTTGACCTTTATCTGCTTACCAAGTCACAAAACCACGTCAATCGCTGTAACACATCATATTGCTCGAAATATGACCTGATTATAAATTCACTCGTAAAGATAATTTTTAAAATAATAAATAGCAAGTATTTGTTAAGGTGATTTGTGAGACAAAAAAATACCTATCGCTCACTCCTTTCAACAACGTCATATTTAAAAAATCGTCAATTTTCAGTTGTGCATGTTTTCGGAATGCCCACAAAATGTACTATATCCCAGCAAAAGCAGCATATTTTTAACTTAATATTTAACCGCTACAGGACAGAAAGTGATTTTTTTGCATTTTGAAGAAGAGTTAAATATTTTACAAATCGAAAAAAAAAACATTCAGGTTTTATCTAAAAAGATCTGTTGCACAGGAAAAAGTTCAATAAGTGGCTTGATATTTATTTTTTAATACATTTTATTATATTTTTAAACTTTAAAAACGATCTCCTGAAAAATCATGTTTTTTGATATTTGACGTTGTTGAAAGGAGTGAGCGCTATGTTCAAACGGAACAAGCTAAATAAAATTCAACTGATGGCGCTTCAATCAGCCACATTTCCGAACATATCAAAAACCGTACCGACATCGGCATGCGGAAGGTTCTAAGGCCATTGCATATTTACAGGTTTCAACAATTAATGGATCTTCAATAATGGGCATAATGGTGAATGTTACACAAGCGTATAAAGTGATCGCTTAAGCCAGCCAAATTCCAGGTCGTAAGCCCTAGGATGATCAGACTTTCACATGAAGAGGAACGATGGGTGTTTCATATCAAGTTGAGACACCTATAAAATAAAATAAAAGATCATCAATTGGTATTAAGTTTTTAACCCTAGAATACTAAACTGTCGTATAAATTATGACGGTAGAATGATTATTCCTGAAAAAAACAATATTTGTGTTTCTCCTGAGCTTCCTGTTTTACAGTACCTTCCAAATGTACCTTTATTTTTTTTCATTATTGATGATCTCTTAAACACAAAGAATGTAACTATTACTTCCAAAAGAAGAAAAGTTTTTGATTAATCTTATTTACTCCCGTTATATTACTGTCATTTTTTTACGAATGTTTAGTAACAACGTCACTGTAGGATAGTTCAGTAATCTAGGGTTAAAATTTAAATACTGTCAAAAGCGCCGAGGAAGTTGATCAAATTTCTAGGTGCATCTCGGGTTCAGGTTTCACGCTTCTTTGAGCAATTAGTTCGGAAAGCGTTCGGACGGTCGGCGGATTATTTTGATCGAGCTACCGGCTAGCTTACTTTGTGTGCCGAGTCGATAACGGGATCGCAGACTGCGGGGGGTGAAATGACCAAGGCGGAAAACCGGTGCCAACGGCGACAAAGCATCGCAAGGTGTAGTTGTAATTACAACTGCCGGTTTCGCGACGCAAACAAAGAGAGTTGAAAACATAAAACATCGCCACAACGCTCCTGTTACCCTGTTAAGTGTAAATGCGTCGAAAAGGGCATATGAGTGAACTCGGACGCTTTGTGATTAAATTTATGACGTATTTTTTATTTTTTATTTAAGTTTTACTAAGTAAATATGACTATTTATTAAAATCCACTGTGACACGTGTTTCGATGCATTCCGCATCATTTTTAAACACCGTATTACGGTGTTTGAAAATGATGCGAAATCCATCGAAACACGTGTCACAGTAGATTATAAGAAATAGTGGTATTTACTAAGTAAAACTTGAATTAAAAATGGATAGATTTTACCATCAAGTAACTGCCGAATCAATTGATAAAAGTATTTTTTATTATTGAAATAAATAAAAACACTTATTGATGATGTTATGTGATTAAATTAATGCACGAGGTGAGTATGAATAAATACGAATAAAAAGAAAAAAACTGCCTATATAATCTCTAAAATCTTTAATGTAAACACGGAAACCCGGTTATTAAAAAAATATATAAGTACTTATTAACGGTTTTATGCAAAATTATCAATATACCATATTAAAATGTAAAACTAAGATATCATATCGCATAAAATCTTCCGCGATAAGGTATTATAAGTTTTCCAATTTACTTATTCATGAAAATGTATCTTTGTTTTACATTTTAATGAATAATATTGAAAACTTTCCGTATATCCGCTACATTGCTATGCAAATATGTACATATGCAATATGTACATTAGGTAGAAAACCCTATATGCAAAACAAGCGATTGTCGCGCGTTTACAACTACTACATATCTACATAAATTCACAAATTTCCTTTAGTTGAACCTTGTAACGAAATGTCCACATTAAAATGGGCAATTCTCCATTCCCTGTATATTCTACACTCGGGTAGTTAAAATCACAATACTACATTGTAAATTATCCAGGGCCAGAACCCATATCGCTCACTCCTTTCAAGAACGTCATAAATCAAAATTCGTCAATTTTCAGTTGGGCATGTTTTCGGAACGTCCAAAAAATTTAATTTATTATTAGATTAAAACCAATATTTTTAGCTTTTCCACTTTTTTTTTTTTTTTTTGACCAGCGACCGGGTTTCGTCGTTACCGACATCATCAGACTGACCAGTCTGATGATGTCGGTAACGACGAAACCCGGTCGCTGGTCAAATAAAAAAGTGGAAAAGCTAAAAATATTGGTTTTAATCTAATAATAAATTAAAAATGCAATTCCATCACGAAGTGTCAGTGGATAATATAAATCTATCCAAAAAATTTACTATATCCCAGCAGAAGCGGCATATTTTCAACTTAATATTTACCCGCCACAGGGCAGAAAGTGTTGTTTTTGCATTTTGAAGAAAAGGTATTGTTTAATTATTTTTTAAAATAAACTAAATATTTTTCAAATGGAAAAAAAACCTTCAGGTTTTACTTTAAAAGATCTGTTGCACAGTCAAAAGTTCAGTAAGTGGCTTGATATTTATTTTTAATATATTGTATTATATTTTTAAACATTAAAAACGTTCTCCTGAAAAATCGAGTTTTTTGATTTATGACGTTCTTGAAAGGAGTGAGCGATATATCAAAAAACCTATAGCGGTACCATTCTTGTCTTTGCAAATATTCTTCGCTTCTTCCATATTCGTACATATTCACCGATTAATCCGACTCTTGATCTGACCGCTTTCAGACCTAACTCTGACGTAACAAAATTATTCGATTTGTATTTTTAATTTTAAAAATAATTTTCAATGACGTTTTTAGCAATACATCATAAGAATTTATATATTTTCCTTCCTGCAAAATCTATTTTTTATACCATACCCTTACCCGTTTACTAGCTTCCTCACACACACACACACTCACACTATTTTTATTTTTCTATTATTTTTATCTCTTAATGTTTTAATAGTTACAACATTTTGAGTGTGTCCAAATACTTGTTCACAAAATCTGGATTATCTCCAATTACAGGAGTTATTTTCATATTATTTTTTGACATCTCATCAAAGATGAAGAAGAATATGGAAGTTTGGGCATTTACGGGACTTACGACCGTCATAGGCTGGTTTAAGTGATCACTTTACACACGTGTAACATTCACCAATTCTACCCAATATTGACAACCACACTACTCAAATTCTTGGAAGTTCTATAAATATGAACCAATTTAGAAACTTTGTTCTTGAATCACTAGAGACATCTATTGGTGAGATGAAGTTCTCTAGTGAAGTTCTAGTGATTCAAGAACAAAGTTTCTAAATTGGTTCATATATATAGAACTTCCAAGAATTTGAGTAGTGTGGTTGTCAATATTGGGTAGAATTGGTGAATGTTACACGTGTGTAAAGTGATCACTTAAACCAGCCTATGACGGTCGTAAGCCCCGTAAATGCCCAAACTTCCATATTCTTCTTCATCTTTGATGAGATGTCAAAAAATAATATGTTTTAATAGTTATTATAACATAAATGTGGAATTGTTTAATAGGCTTTATTTTTATTAATGTAACTATTTTTTATTACATACTTTTTTAAACGTAAAGCTGTACAATTCCCGAACAAATAAAAAAAATATTTCAGTGTGCGAAAATGAGAACATTATATATTACAAGCTGCATCCTTTTTATTTCAATCTTGTTATTATTTTTCTTAAGTATTATTTTCACTGCCCTTTGCATCACTTGCAGCTTATTGAGATTGCCTTCATTGGCTAAAAAAACTTCCATGAAATATGGACTATTCGTTTTAACAGATACACCCAATAATTGATCAATCAATCAATTGATGCCACGTGCTCAAAAAGACTGCGATTGAATTTTTATCAACAGCCAGAAGAAACAGAAAAAAAAAGTTATCGAGAATTTGAGTGACTGTTAATAATATTAAGTACCTACTTTCATAAAGCCTTGGCCTCTAGAATGCACGCCTAATTACAGCCATTTCACTTCAACTTCCAGTCAACCGAATTTATGAGAAACTGAAAATACAGTAAACCCCTCTATAACGTTGAGTTATGTTCTGCATTATCGGGGGGAACGTTATAGGGGTTAATGTTTTTAAATTGTATTTTTACATTTTAACCAACGGACCTACTGCGTTATACGAGGGACTACCACTATAGGAAAAAACTGCTGCAAAGTTATACAAGAAGGCCTTATACGAGTGTACGTTATAGGAGGGATAACTGTATGTATTCTATTGACAGGGCGTTATCTGGCGGTTACAGTTTAGTGAGTATCCAACGGCCGAGCTTAAAAATAATGTGACGGATTAGTATTTTACTGCCGCGCTCAGTGACGATAAAATAAAACGATTCGATGAACACAGATCAACCATAAACACGGATAAAGAACTTTAATTTGATTGGCAGCTTTAAAAATAAACAGCAGCCATTATTTATCAGACAAAGCTTAATTCGGGAGGAAATAATAGGATTGTAAATAAATTTTAAAAATAGAGAGATATTTGCGTTTATATTATTTACACAATTATTTCAATTCCATACTATTTCTGTAAGCCTAAGCGGCTCATTATTAGAAATAGGTATCAAATTGTGGTAGAGTGGGTTCGAATCGAGAAACTCTGACTTCTGAGTCCGCGACACTAACCACGGGACCATAACCCACACATGGTATGATATACATTTACATATCACATTGAACCTTAGTTTTATACTAAAACAAGTTTATCAATTGATTCGGCAGTCACTTTGTGGTAAAATCTATGAATTTTTAATTAAAAAAAATAGTATTAGTAAATGATTATGCATCGAAACACGTGCCACAATAGATTTTAAGAAATAATGGTATTTATTAAATAAAACAAGTTTACTTTCAGTTGACTTTTATCCACAAATTCGAATTAGGTGGTAGTAAATATTTTTTCGTTATTTTGTATTTTACAAATATGTAGGTATGTAAATCGTGGGTCGAGAGCAAAACCTGGCCAAGTGCAACAAAATTTTTCTAAATTAAAATTTTGTTCAAAACATACATATGTAATTAAAATTTTAACTTTTAAAACAAGTTAACAATAATGCTGAGCGTAGAACAAAACAGAATGACATTTAACTTAGTTATTACATATTCTAATGATTTTATTATAATTTCTATATTTTGTCTCAATTTCTAATCGATCATAAAAAAACAAAAATTAGCCACGTTTTCGACGTTAAGAAGTACATTTTGTCATTGAAAACTCAAATCCGTAAAAATGTAAGTTAGTCACTTTTCGCTCTCAACCGACGAATACACGAAACATTCAGAACAATTTGTTAAGAAAAAAATATTATTCGATTAACCTCTCGTGTTTTACGATCAATAATCAATAAAGGAATAAATTAGTTATTATTGTGTGCGGTCACGTTGAGAGATGAATTGATTATCGGGAGTTTTTGGTAATCTGTTTACTGACTTGTCGGTAAGACAATGGACGGGTTCGCAGAACGTCCGACCAGCAGAATCAGGTGCAATGGCCGAATATTATAAACCTCTCGATCTAACGAAACGAGTACATTATTCAACATATAACCCACATCACATATCAAGCATTTTTTCCTGGAAAATTTAGGAACAATTGACCTGCATGATCAATACATCTGAGAATTTAAAATGTTTCATTGTGTAGCGTAATCTCTTGCAGTTACTACATATTGCAGATGAATTAATTTTTATAAAACTACCAGTTTAACGGCAATTAATGTCACAAATGGGTCTATTCTTCAAAAGCGGTATACATTTTTTTTAAATAATAAAAACCGTTTTAAAAAACGCATTCTTCTGTTAGTATGCAATCGATTATCACCAGTTTTAGTATCTTCTTCTTCTTACCTATATCCGTAATAAATTGTGCATAGGGCACGGCATCGCATCGACGCAGTGATATTTTTATCATTAATTACATGAAAGCAAGCGAATCGGTCCAGAGAATATATAAATATTTGAGTGAAAAATCATTTATTGTTATTATGGCTCCCCCCCCAGGTTCTATAT
Source organism: Brachycentrus maculatus (assembly GCF_059751285.1). NCBI lineage: Eukaryota > Metazoa > Arthropoda > Insecta > Trichoptera > Brachycentridae > Brachycentrus > Brachycentrus maculatus. Next base: position 2,004,560 of record NW_028280858.1, read on the forward strand.
TTTATTTTTATATTTCACATTCCACATGACTACCATATATGCGCTAACCAGTACACTATGGAGGCGGACTATATCGCGATACATATACTTTAATTTTAGTATAGATATATCGATATATTTAGAGAATAAAAGGATATGTATTCATGCGACATCGGCAAAGAGTCGAATGAAGTTAAATAAATAGTTATTATTCACACTAATTAAAAAAAAAAAAACAAATGTCGAAGTGACGTTTCAATCCATTTGTGAGTATTGGAATTGTGTTTTTTGGACGCTTTAAACCGGATCACAACCAGAATTTTAATTTAAAAATTAGATTAGCCTTCAAGCAACGCGATACTATTTTGAGTGATAATACTTTCAGCACATCATAATTTAATGTATGTATACAGTGCTCGTAATTGGTATAAGAAATAAATTTAAAAAAAAAATAGCAATTGCACATGAAAGGATTAATGGCCAGCGGGTCAGGCCATTGGCAGTGCCAAAAACAACAATCACGAGAGCAAACGGTGATAGTAGTGTGTTTCATACCGTGTACCCATTGCTGGGCTGTTGATCTCATGTTAGCACGCGAAGCTGGCACAAGATGAGATATCGGACCGTATGTTGAGGCGGCAAATCTGAAGTGTGCCGAAATGAGATGTGAGTGAAGGTACTAAATACATATCGCTCACTCATTTCAAGAACTCATTGCATTAATTGTCGAAACCTGTATATATGCAATGGTCTTAGAACCTCCCACATGGCGATGTCGGTACGGTTTTCGATACTTAATGTGGCTGATTGAAGCACCATGAGTTGAATTTTATTTAGCTTGTTCCGTTTGAACATAGCGCTCACTCCTTTCAACAACGTCAAATATCAAAAAACTTGATTTTTCAGGAGAACTTTCTAAAGTTTAAAAATATAATACAATGTATTAAAAATAAATATCAAGCCACTTATTAAACTTTTTACTGTGCAACAGATCTTTAAAGGTAAAACCTGAAGGTTTTTTCTCCATTTGAAAAATATTCAGTATATTTAAAAAAAATAATTAAATAATACCTTTTCTTCAAAATGCAAAACGACACTTTCTGCCCTAGAGCGGGTAAATATTAAGTTAAAAATATGCCGCTTTTGTTGGGACATAGTACATTTTCTGGGCATTCTGAAAACATGCACAACGGAAAATTGACGATTTTTTTATTTTTGACGTTCTTGAAAGGAGTGAGCGATTTATTCATAGTCATGTCAACAGAAACGAAAAAGTATTGAGTCCTGAGCATTTACAGGATTAGTTAGTCCCGTGGTTAGCGTCGCGGACTTGAGTCAGAGTTTACAGGTTCGAGCCCACTCTACCACAGCGTGATTCCCATTTTTAATAACGGATCGCTTCACGCATTCGTAGAAACCTGGGTGTAACAGACGTCAAAAGTAAGGTGAAGGAAAGGCAATTGAGATGGTATGAGCACGTATGACGCAGAGAAACTGATCATATTGTGAACCAGGTAATCTTGGATGGCCATGGATCTTAGCAATAAAATGCACAGTAGAACGTATTATTGCTTTATATTTTACATTTTGCCCTGTGTTTTCTTATTTGTAACTTTCTTAATTGTTTTCCAGTCTAGTTAACCTTAATCATATGTCCCAAAATGAGTAATGGAAATTACTAATCGAGAATATTATGTATGTAATAGGTTAACTAACTAACTAACTATCCTTCACGCCGCTTCCCCGCAGGAGTAGGCAGAGAGAATCGAACGCCACACCACTCTGTCTTTGCAAACATTATTTGCCTCTTCTACATTCATGCATCTCCTCATACATACCCGACGATTATTACGACTTCTGACCCGGCCGCTTTCAAGTATTTGACATACCTGATTGTGGCAAGTTTTCCTCGGTCGTCCTCTGCTTCTTTTTCCAACTACTTTCGCCTCATAAATTTGTTTAACCGTTCTTTCTTCACCCAAACGTTCCACATGTCCAAACCATCTCAACACGCCTTTCTTAATTTTATCGATAATGCTTATCTCAGCCTTACATTTTTTCCTTATTTCATCATTCGAACATCTATCAAACATCGTTTTGCCACACATTCGTCTGAGGGATCGCACTTCGACTGCATTCAGTATGCTTTCATCCTTCTTTTGCCAACTCCATGCTTCGCTTCCATACATAAGGGTTGGAACCAGAACTCCATTGTGTGTAATAGGTTTAAATAAATAAATAATTTCGATGATGATGATTTTGATTAAATGGACAAATATAGGCGCCCTTTCGAACGCGTGACCCAGGGCGCTAAAACGCTCCATCCCGGTAACATTGGCACGTCCATGAAATCCCCATTCTGAATATGAGCGAGCGTTCATCAATACCATTTACTTGTGCGTGGTGTTCGGTTCGTGGGCAATCTCGCACAGGTGCCGGAAACAAATACCATAATCTCGCAACATATAAATTAGCTTGGTCCGTGAGCGGACTGAGCAATTGTCCAAGAAAAGTAACAACAAAAAGTGTAATCGATTCAAAATATTTCACAAAAAACAAACAACCAGTTATTAGGTTACATCTGAAATCCGAAGCGCGTACGTATCGATATTTAGAATAATTCGTCGATTTATGACTATCGTTACGTAGGAAAATAAAAAAAAATGCTATCGAAGAATCAATGATGTCAGAGTTAAAATAAGTATAATACTCGTACAACATGCTTCGAGAATTGATATAGGCGAATTATTTACAATGATTCGACTTAATATAAGTTACGATCAAATATGTTAGTTCTACGCAAATGCTACGATCTATGCACCACTATGTCAGTTAGGAGAAAAGAAAATGAAAAAAGCTTTGGTTGATATGTATCATGACCGTCAATTAAACAAAACCACGCTATAATACGTCTCTTGCAGTGCAAAACGTTTTTTTGTTGTAGCCGTGTAATAAGGTGGAATCTCAAAATAAGACAATAACGAAAAATTGTTAAATCACACCGCTATGTACTCAAATCAGCAAAACCACAAGTGCATATTTTGATCAGTTAAGGCATATTGATAAATGCGTTTAAATCTAAAGTCGATTATTTGAATAGTATATACAGGAGCCTACAAACAATAAAATGACTCGACTGCAATCAGTGTTAATGCTTTGATAACGCTTTTCCGAAAGGGTTGAGTCTATCTACTCATGTATAAATTAATACATAATATGGCTCCAAAGTATCTAAAAGAGCTGCAGATTTCAGACGAATTAGTTGATAGGCGTCTCACACTTTGATCGTCTACAACTGCTACAGGTAAAGTGTTCTTACCAGCTCGCAACCAGCGCACTAAATTTGGCGAGTGTGCCTTTTGCAGTTGCGGAACGATAACTCTCAACTCTTCCACCAGTAGTTAGAAACAGTGAGAGTAAAGGTGGAGATTGACCGGAGCATTTCGTCGTAACGTAACACGTTACGATGCGAGCATTCAGGCAGTCAGTATACCGAGCCGAGCTCTCCATCCATAGTTTCGGATGCTCGCTGCGAGCGATGTGACGACGAAATGCTCCGGTCAGTCTCCACCTTAAGATGATCATTAGATGAAAAAACTAAAAACGTATTTTTATGCTAAATCGTTTTACTAATCTCCTTTTGCGCAATTGATTCGTAGTGTAGCGCCCTTGAGGTAGTATTTTACAAAAATGGCATTGATTAAATTGTCCAAATTTATTACTGTCATTATTATCTAAGAGGCAACTTGTATAACCTTTAAACAGGCAAACAGTATTTTAAAAAACAAGGATAATTTCCATGCTCGCGGAGTCGTGCTTGGGCTGAATCGTTAGTAGCGGCGGTGATTGACGAGAGCACCAGGTATTCTGTTGGGAGAAATATTTAAAATAACGGTGCATTAAACAAAGTCACGAGGAAAACAGGGCCGAGTTGGAAGCGGCCACGGAGATCATCAACTGTGACTCGCAACATTATCATGCGTCAAGACTATCAGGTACGCTCCGATGGAAGTGCTCCGGAGAATTCGTGGCGACTGTCGACGGAGCCGCGGAACTAATTCCCGCATTGGACACAGCAGCCGCGCCGGAGATGGCGTGAGAAAAGAGAGATGCACCGCTTCATGGTAGCGAAGAAAATAAAATAAAATGAAGAAATCTATGGCTACTGTCCCATTTGAATAGAAATGTTTCGTATATGTTGAAAAGGTGCTTGTGAACGCCGAATACGCGAAGGAGCACTACTGTAAAAAGTTTTATCTAACTAATTAGCACGCCGCTTCCCCGCGGGGGTAGGCAGAGAGGATAGAAGCCTATACCACTCTGTCTTTGCAAACATTCTGCGCCTCTTCCACGTTCATACATCTCATACATACCCGCCGATTATTTCGACTCCTAACCTGACCGCTTTCAAGTGTTTGGCACACCTGATCGTGGCAAGTTTTCCTCATTCTTTCTTCGCTCCTTTTTCCAACTACATTCGGTTAGTAATTACTACGGCATTACAGGCCTCAACATGTCCACCTTTTCAGACAAAACATAGTAAATACGTGGGCTGTTCAATTAATACGTAGACTGACGTGATCAAAAATGTACTTTATTTAGAAGTTACACGTCTGGGTCTCATTCAAAGTATTCACCTCCCCTACGCACACACTTATCCCAACGGTGATTTCACATTTGGAAACAGTCCTGGAACGATTCTATTGAGATGTCCTTCAGTTCTTTGATTCCATTTGCCTTAATCTCGGGAATCGTCGCAGGTCTTCTTCCTTTCAAAGGTCGTTTGAGTTTGGGGAACAAGAATAAGTCAGAAGGAGTGCGATCAGGTGAGTAGGGTGGGTGGGGAACAACAGTGATCGAGTGTTTGACAAAAACTCATGAGTTCGGAAACCTGAATGAGCTGGAGCGTTGACGTAAGCGTTGTTGTTTAATCAGTTTTCCATTTTTGTTTCATGCATTCCGCATCATTCTCAAACACCAGTGTTTGAAAATTATATGTGAAAGCACGTGTCACAATAGGTTTTAAAAAATAATGGTATTTACCAAGTAAATTTTGAATTAAAAATGGATATTTGTTTGTTTATTTATTTTGCAAAACATATTACAAACACATAAGTCATATATATCATATTTCCGATGGGTAATTTCTATTTCTCATTTTGGGACATGGGATTAAGGTTAACAAGACTGGAACACAAATAATAAAGTTACAATTTTTTTTTAATAACCAAAACTAATACATGGCAAAATATAAAAACAATAAACAGGTATAATAAATAGGCATAAGAAGCATATGTAAAAGAAATAAATGAGAAAAACATAAGGTATTAATTAGCAAAAGTGGCAGCCGAATCAATTAATGAAATAAATAACAATTTGAATGAGGATATGAAAAAGGGTAGTATCTTTCACGAAAATCTGGCAGAACAGTTCCCTAAATTACTGGGAGAATATTGAAATCATAAAAATATTGACAAATTAAGGGGAAGTTTTACTATCAGGTTTACAGTTCGACCAACGATGATACTATAAAAATATACAAGTGTTGTTAATAATATCGATCAGAACAAATACATTTATTAGACCATCAAAACTGCTCCGCGCGGTGCGACCAACGCCTTAGAAAGCGTTGCCGTCAAATGACAAGATTTATAATAAACTTTTACGATTGAAAGTTCATTTTGCGCCGGTACATTGATCGGTTTATAACGCAATGAAAGGAAATTTGAAGCCAGCTTTAAAACTTTATTAGAACGGAACTAAGAGTCCAATTAAATTAAAAGTAAATTTCTCCGGTGGTAAATATTATATTACACTTAGTTATTGTAATATAACGATCTGTAATAAAGAATATCGAGTTTAACGATTTGTGTTGTGATTCTTCAGTAGTAATATGGACCTCTGATCCTGAGATTCGTGGCTCGATCACCTACTCTTGTAATAACTTAGCTCCTATTTTATAAAATGTTAGATATACTACTATTATTACGTACCCTTATCGCACCCAATGGTGCATAGGGCACTGCATCACACTATAACACAAGGAATAGACAGTTGAAAAGAGCTCAAAAATTTATTTATGCAAAAAAATAAGAACATAATGTAATAAAAAAAAGATAGAAACGTTCTAGAGGTAATGATCAAATTATATAGGTATAAATTACCTAGGTTTTTCATTAAGTATTTACCATAATGTTATACATTTTCACCGTGTCTTTATAATATGCATACTCATATTAATCTAATCCGAACCTTTAATTATACGATAGAGGGAAGAGTACCATATGTAGTAGAAGAAGATGAGCAATGGAAGAAATACATCGTTCCGCAAGAATCTGATTTGCGTAAAACCTAAATACATCACAGTTCCGGAAAAATCCGATTTACGTAAATCCCAAAATCCTGAAAGACCGTTCTTGTCGGAAAGAAGTAACCCATGGTGGAATAATACTTATATAGATACTTGTTGTGTGTATTTGGCTCAGGTGTTTGGTCGTGGCCACATTGTATCACCTCACACAGGATAGCAGCTAGGAACAAGGAACGCGAGATTTAATAATTTATTGTTTATAATATGCCTCTGGGCGCACCGGCTTTTGCGCCAAGATACGCACGAGAAAAAACGGCTAACGTATCATTACGGGCCGAATGGGAAAAGAGCGACGGAGCGAACTGGTTGGGTCGGTACATACAGGTACCCGTGTGTATCTAGAAAGAGAATCTTGCACTTGGCTCGTTTGCTCTTCCAACTTACCATTAGATTACGGTCACAATAATTACATAATGACGGTAATACGCTGGAAACAGGTAAGCAAGGTTAACTCTGTACGTGTTACGCTAGATTTTATAACAACTTACACACGAGTACATCTCGTCTTTGTATGCACACGGTGACTTTACACAATTTAACGTGATTTTTCTTTTCGCATTTTATTTTCCGCGCAATCGCAGCTGCGAGAGGAACATCTGCCGCATATAATGTGGACGAACCATTTCAGTCGAAATATTAGACCAACTGCTGCAAATTAGAGTGTGCACACTTAAGGCGATATTCGCTAGCACAGGATTCATTCCACCGGAGACCACCGAAGAGGTTACATGTATGTTCACGCCCGATTTTTACAAATAATGTATATTGGATATTAATTTGTTTTTTTTTTAGAATTTACATTAAAAAAAAAAAATTATATTTTTTTTCAACTCCTTACCTTTTAATAACTCTTTTCTTTTTAAACTACTACTACAACTACTACTTCCATCACGCCGTTTCCCCGGAGGGGTAGGCAGAGAGGATAGAACGCCACACTCTTCTGTCCTGACATACACTCCTCGCCTCCTTCACATCCATACATCTAGTCATACATGCCCTCCGATTACGCAGACTTTTTAAAACCATATAATAATTTCTAATTTAAAAAGCGGTGGTTTAAGTAAAAAATTAATTACATAAAATGTTACTCGGATTTAAAGGAAATAAGTTGCGATTTAACGAATACTGGTTCTTAAGGCGGGATAATCGATGGCCCGCAACTTAATTTTCTTTAAACCCAGGTAACATTTAACGCGATCGAATTTTTGCTTAAAACGCCGTTTTTGTACTAAAAAACAGTTTTTCTTCGAAATACATAAAAAGTAATACAACAGTAAGAAAACAATAATTAAAAGGTAACAAGTTTAAAAAATCAGCTAATATTATTTTTTTTAAAAACAAATCCAATATATATCATACAAAACATTATGCATGAACAACACGTGTGGATTCTTGCGCAGCCGGCCAAGTACTGAATAGTATATTTAAGAGTACACCCTTAAATTGACTTAGAAGCGGGCAGTAAAATGGTACGTCTACTCTTGTAAATTAAAAGTTTAAAACATAATAATAAAAACGCGCATAAATACTGATTTTATTAAAAATAACCACAATAACGTTGGATATTACAAAGTTAGAAATAAAATCAACGGGATTCAAATACATATATCGATCGCATTTACAATCGCAAATGGAAATTGGGGCATCAGAAAGCTTATGACAGCTTGATTGCACGAGATAAAAAATGAAAGGAAATTCGCGTAGTCGATCAAACGAAACAAAATCGGATAGCGATCGTTTTATTGTCGGTTTTCTGAACGCACTCATCGGAAATGTTATTTTTAACTGGATAAGCAATTTCACTTCTCTCATTAACAATCACATACTTAATCATATTTTATTATTCGTAAATATATTATTCAAAGCATATTGCTTTGGAAAATAAAGAAGTAACTAACAACTAGTTTCGAGAGAATAGAACGGCACACAGATGCATCTCCTCATATAAAACATACCCCCTGATCATTCCGACTCCTGACCTGAAAATAAGTAATCGCAAACTTCTTCTTCTTACCCTCATCCATACCCAATGGTGCATAGGGCACTACATCGTATTGACGTAGTGTTGTTATCTTTATCGTTACTTATATGAAGGGAAGGCGATCAGTCTTACGCTTCGGGTCCAGTCCAGGGCATTTTTAAATAAATACTAGAGTGGAAAAACCAGCATATATATTTGATTTTTGTGTACATATTTTTTTTTGACCCAACTGGGAATCGGACCCGAAATCTCGAGCATGGTAGCTAAATGCAATAACCATTACACTACGGAAGCGGGCAACTAGTATAATCATGATAGAAATTGATTATTAATTGAATACAAATAAATTTTTATCTATAATAATTCATAAGTGAAACAAATTTCAATAGTTATTACACTTTTGATAAAAAAGATAACCTAAGGCTACTAAAATGTTATTTATCTACAAATAATGATAAGAAATTTTGTTTTATCAAATTACAAAATATATCTTAATTACCGATGACCTAATACAAATAGAAAACTGAAAACCAATTATTTTCACCCCACTAATTTATACAAATAATTATCAAAATGGGGATAGAACATTGATCCGCAAAGTGTGTGCCGCGGCACACTGTGTACCGCGGTGATTAGTTAGTGTGCCGCTGAAAAAAGTCTAGTTTTGTGAAAATAACACAATTGCTCCAAATTTTGATTGCCTGTGCTCAGTTGAGTAGTCGCACTAAACATAAAATATGTTTACAACATTTTGAAAGTGTCCAAATACTTGTTCACAAAATCTGGATTATATCCAATTACAGGAGTTATTTTCATATTATTTTTTGACATCTCATCAAAGATGAAGAAGAATATGGAAGTCTGGGCATTTACGGGGCTGACGACCGTCATCGGCTGGTTTAAGTGATCACTTTACACACGTGTAACATTCACCAATTCTACCCATTATTGACAACCACACTACTCAAATTCTTGGAAGTTCTTTATATATGAACCAATTTAGAAACCTTGTTCTTGAATCACTAGAACTTCACTAGATACATCTATTGGTGAGATGTAAAGAAGCTTTTTATTAAGCAGAAACTCTTATATTAGTATGTGAGGTCCAAATCCTGGATTATAATCACACACATGAGAAACGCCAGAAAATACCATTTTCATTTTCTTCTTTACATCTCACCAATAGATGTCTCTAGTGAAGTTCTAGTGATTCAAGAACAAGGTTTCTAAATTGGTTCATATATAAAGAACTTCCAAGAATTTGAGTAGTGTGGTTGTCAATAATGGGTAGAATTGGTGAATGTTACACGTGTGTAAAGTGATCACTTAAACCAGCCGATGACGGTCGTCAGCCCCGTAAATGCCCAGACTTCCATATTCTTCTTCATCTTTGATGAGATGTCAAAAAATAATATAAAATATGTTACCATAAATATGCAATTCTGAAATTTCTGAATTTGGTAGGTGTACCTTGAATAGAAAATAATTGCGGATTACTGGGATAGAAGAATGCGATACACGTTGAATACATGTTGCTAGGTTAGTTTGGTCGAACCATGTCTTAAATATTGATGCGAAAATATTATATTTAGCCTAAAATATAATTTATTTACCTAATTGCTCTCCATTACATCGGTTGCCTTACAAGAGAAACATGATAGTGAAAATTAAATTACAAATTTAATCAAACTTAATAGTTCACGAAGATTAAAATCAAACACATTATTTAAAGATTTAAGTAATATGATAACATTGAATAATTAACACCATAGCAATATTTCTCTATACTGCGAATTATTTTAAGTGGAAATGGTTTTCGGATATGTGAAGGCCAAGATTTGCGGCAGTCCTCCAGACATTCAAGAGTTGAGACATTAGGAAAGGCAAAATGGAAAAAATCGCAGGCGATTTAAATAAAGAAGAAGGGAAGTAGGGCGAAAACGCGATCTTGTTTGGGAGACAGGTCAATAGCCTATAGTCAAATAAAAACAAAAGCTATAACAAGAGCTGTGGCGAAAATTTTGACAATTACGAGACACGTTTACAAGTAAAATCAATTAAATGTTAATAAAATAACATTAGATTTAAGTTTTGTAGGGACATTTCTTGATGGAATTGAATTTTGTATAATAAAAGAACGATTACTTATATGTTTTTTTTCTTCTAGTTTTATTTTATTTGACCAGTGACCGTGTTTCGCGTTACCGACGTCATCATCATCATTACCAGTCTGATTATGTCGGTAACGATGAAACTCATATACTGGTTATAATAAATGTGAGAAAAAAATAATACATAAGTATAATATATGAAATAACATACTGTGAAACTCCTTGGAACATTTTTTTCTTCCAGAAATTTTACTAAAAATGCAAAATTTCTTAACGGATTTGGGAGTTAACACTGTTACCTGCATTTAGCCAGTTCCCCTTGTTATTTCCATGGGATAATTATGTGGGGAATTCGCCGGGAATTGGGACTTTGTTTTTCCCCAATTTTAGGAAATTGACCTAGATATTTGGGGAATTCTTAAAATTGGCATTGGCAACGCTGATCCCGTCCCTATTTGAATGGGCGCGTTCTGCTTCACATAGCAAGCGACCTTGTCCAGTCCTAGTGGAGATCTGATTTATATTCCCCGATAAAGTCGATCATTGGTGTCATTATACCTTTTACAGCGCAATGAGAGCCAAGTGCCAAGTGCCAGGTACACTGGCTCGTTACGTCACGGCTTGCCCCGAAAACCTTGACAGAGTGAAGGTAACTTGGATGGCGATCGATCCATTTTTAATTTAAACCAGTACGTAGCCGAGTACCTGATCAATTGATTATTCACACCGCTATATACAATATGTATACTTACACGATATATTGTACATGCGCGCGTGACGTATATAAAATATAAATCAATGTTTTAAAGATAATAACATTAATTATGGAATCAAACCTTGGAAACCAGGACAATACAAAATTTCTAATATTTTATTGATTAAGAGCAGTGATGGGCGGTCGAATTAAAAAAAAATCAACATTAAAAGTCATTACTTAATTCGATTTTTTTATTCGATCACTTAAAACTAATCGCGTCAATCAGTGCACAATTTTGGTTGCGTATTGGGTATTTCTAGCGCCTGATTTTGACAATTTATCATTAAAAACTAAAGCTGGAAATAAATATAAGACGAGAAAAAGCAACAAATACCATCCCAATCGGGTAGACGAGAGAGTAACGTTTACTCGTTATTGGCTTATCTATAATTACAACATTTTGAGTGTGTCCAAATACTTGTTACCAAATCTGGATAATCTCCAAGACTTCCATATTCTTTTTCATCTTTGGTGAGATGTCAAAAAATAACATCTATAATTCATAGTATCTGATCGGACATTATCGGATGAATTCATGCAGCTATTCGAGGAAATTAGGAGCAGAACCAGAATAGCAGATATGATGGGTCGCGTAACAAGACTGAAGTGGCAATGGGCAGGACATGTTGCAAGACAAAACCCCACAAGATGGACCCCTAAAATTTTAAGATGAAGACCTTGGGAGAATAAGAGAGGAGTCGAAGACCTCAAAAATTATGGTCCGACAACATAGCCGCTGTGTGGGGTCAAAAGTGGCTGCGAGCAGCAACCGATCAAAATAAATGTAAGGAATATGGAAGAGGCCTATATCCAGCAGTGGAAGACAGAAGGCTCAATAAGAAGAAGAAGAAAGCAGTTATTTTGTTGAGTAATAAGTTTTTTTCCAAACGCTGCATCTGACAGCATAAAAATTATTTAAGTCCAACAATACACAAATGCAATAAAAAAAAAACCCTATTCGGAAAATGAGATTTTTGTACTGAAACTGTACAACGATCCAACCGCAACTGTACAGGTATGTAGCTGTACAAGCAGTCAGTGTATTTCGTGGCTAATAGTTTGTGAAGAAATTCACGAATCAATCATTATAAATCACATTTATTATGGTTCCGATAGCGTGGGTATACAATACCGGATAGAAGGAACATCTACAGAAATGATAGAACAATCGAAATCGCAGAGAAGGAACAAAATGACGTGTTACATCAGCTACCTACAAATTTCCCACACAATGGGTCTCTGCATAGCGGATTGGATAATATTCAATTATAATCGAATAAAGCTTATGGAAAGGAACAGCGTCGTTGTAGGTTCGGAGACGGAGCGTTATCGCTGACCCCACACGGTACAAGGCGAGTAGCTCCCAGTTCCCACACGCGGAGTTCCCAAAATGGATTGAGGATGTGTGTGGTGACTGGTGACTAGTGACTAGAAACGGGCCTATAATTAAACATTATGTATTGAATACTACTCACTTAACAAATACTAACCACGCTAACCAGTAACAAAAATCATTCCTTTTCTTCTCTTTTAACTCTTTTCACTCTGACCATTTTTTCTCATAACTGATCAGCTACACTGATAAAAAAAATGCGACGTTTTTCTACCATTAAAATAAATATTTTGGTTCCCTTATTTTGGGACACTCTGTCTGGCAATTCATATGACTATGTTAATTAAGATAAACTGTTTTTATCTGAAATATTTTTTGATAGAATATACTTGGGTGATAGAGAAATCAATGATTAAAGTTATACCTGCGCCGGGCCAGACATTGTGGCCCACGGAGCTGCCTACTTGAATCGTACGGGCCAGAATGTCTGGCCTTTAGAGTGGTAAGAGTTAAATGTAAATTCAGTCAAACCGGGATAAATATTTGTTTCACATTTTATATAAATTTCGCAACTTAGTTCATAAAACAAAAATAGTAAAAAATTGCTTTGCAAGAGAAGGTCTGTCAGGAAGCCTAGATGCGTCTGTATCAGATCTGGGAATACGGTGGGACAGCTTTCAATAAAAATCTGCTTCTCTGGCTTGCTGTTCTCCACTGCTGGATATAGGCCTCTTCCGTACACTTTCAATTCGTTCGATCGGTTGCTGTTTGTAGCGACAGTGTTACGGGATTCTATTCTCCCTGCCTACCCCTGCGGGGAAGCGGATGATGGTTAGTTAGCGTTTTAGTTAATATTGTTTATTTGACATCCGCCGAGATAAGCGTGATCGATCCAGGCCACGGGCTGCACTCGCCGCGTGCTGCATGAACGCTGAAAATTGAACGGCTCGTATGAAATAACGAGCCACAATAATTTTCTTTGTCCCACATTTGAAAAACGGAAATAAATCGACTTTATGTAACATTGAAACACGCTAATAGATTGGTACCACAACGCCTCCGCCGTAAAACGGCTAGAAGAGAGCTTGACTATTCCACCTACGTCATTATTGCGGTAACTACACGTCATTATTGACGCAATTGCCAGGTTGACTGAATGTATTTTTTAATGCAGTTACAGCATTAAGTTTGGAGGACAAAAATAATAAGGAATAAGAATTGTTACTATGTATTATTTGCAACGGTGATATTTATGACAAGAAGCAGACAATGGTACAATAGGGATAAAAAAGATTGGTTTAATACATTATTTGGAATTTACCATACGATTATGTATTTATTTGAGATTGCAGTAGCTAATGCAACGGGTAAGAAACACGACAAAAACGTAATATGCGTGGAAGACAACCTTGTAAATTTTATCGATCTCTTAGCCGTATGTTTGTATTCTTGAATAGGATTTAAGCACTGATTTTTAACGTATTAAAAATTTTCACGCGTTGTTATTTTCATTTTATTTTTTGACATCTCGTCAAAGATAAAAAAGAATACGGATTTCTGGGCATTTCGGGACTGACGACCGTCATAGGCTGGTTTAAGTGATCACTTTACACAAGTGTAACATTCGCCAATTCTACCCATTATTGACAACCACACTAATCAAATTCTTGGAAGTTCTATATAAATATGAACCAATTTAGAAACCTTGAAAAGAAGCTTTTTATTGAACAGAAACTCTTATATTAGTATGTGAGGTCCGAATCCTTGATTATAATCATACACATGAGAAACGCCAGAAAATATCATTTTCATTTTTATTATTTAAGCTTATAATTTGACCAGATAATTTATTTACGACATTTTTAATGTGTCTAAATACTTGTTCACAAAATGGATTTGTGAACAAGTATTTGGACACACTCAAAATGTTGTAAATATAGCACTATTGTTTAAACAAGAATTTTGGTTTTTAAAAAAAAGTTAAAAATATATAAGTATATAGCCCGCAAAACATTACGCATTGACAGTCCATGAGAACCCTGATAAAGAAATAATATCTAGAATCGATCATAAATAAATACATCAGAGATAATTAATGAAAGAATATAAATAATCATTGGAAATCTCGTAATGTTTAACGAAGGCGGTGAATTTTTGCGGCACTTTGAATTTTTTGACACGTGGGTCTTGAGAGGCGGGAATTTACTTGAGAATACGATGACTAACTGGATTGGAGGAGAAATCACAAGGGGTGGGGATAAGTTTATCCCTTTTTTGTATGGTCCTTTCATAAAAATGTTAAATTCTATCAAGATTTGTGAATACGTGCCTTAATCGAGTTATTAAAAAAATGTCTAAAATACATTAAATTTATCGTTCAATTAATTGATGTAACCTTTATTGGTTAGTATCCCTGCTATTGATAGTAATTTTTCATTGATATAACAATGATGTTTCGTTATTGCCCATTAAATAATACCCCTAATCACAGCATCTGATTTTACATGGGATTTTAACCATACAAATCTAACATATAGCCATTAAAGAAACGGAACGTTTAATCATTATCAAAACAACGGAACGTTAAATTATTAATAACCATTTCAGCTTTGGGCGGGATAGTAAAAAAAAACATTAAAAATGGGAAATATTTATATGGGTCTACTCCATTGTTATTCGGTACGGATACTACTAAAGCATAGTTCGTCGGTAACCTTTGCAATCAAACCCGATGTTTTTTTTTCTTCTTTCTCGTTCTTTCCGACTAAATGTATAAATAATAGTGAGTAGTGAGTTACCTTATGATGTAAGTATATACAGAGTGGGGCAAAATCAATCACCCTATCGGAAGATGTTAAAATTTTTGCAAATGGCATCGTACGTCAATCATTTTTGACATTTCGCTCACTCCTTTCTACAACGTCATATATAAAAAAAACTTGATTTTACAGGAGATCGTTTTAAAAGTTAAAAAATATGATAAAATGTATCAAAAAAAATATCAAGCCACTTATTGAACTTTTTACTGTGTAACAGATCTTTTCAGGTAAAACCTAAATGTTTTTTCTCCATTTGAAAATTTTAAAAAAATTAACTAAACTATACGTTTTCTTCAAAATGCAAAAACAACATATTCTGCCCCGTGGCGGATACATATTATGTTAAAAACATGCCGCTTTTGCTAGGATATAGTACATTTTCTGGGCATTCTGAAAACACGCACAACTGAAAATGGACGATTTTTGATATATGACGTTGTTGAAAGAAGTGAGCGATTTGTGAACTAGACAACCGCAATATACAAACAAATCGATAAAACGGGCCCAAATGTGTATCAACATTGACAGCAGCCACTTGACAGATATCATCTTCTCCACTTAAGAAAAAAAATGTTAAGATCCAAATTAAGAATTTCATCACTTAAAATCGTTTTTTTTCTATAAAAAAGTAATTCCAAAGTAAAAATGTAAGATTAATTTTGCGCCAACTTAAATTTGTTTGTATACTACAGCTGTAAAGTTCACAAATGTCAAATGTGATTGACGTAAGACGCCATTTGCAAAAATTAAAACATTCCGATGGGATGATTGATTTTGCGCCATCCTGTATAATAGTAGGCGTAGGCAAAGCACGATGTAATAGCATTTATTATTGACTAATATCCCCTAATGATGATTATAAGGAGTGCATCGTGCGTGCCGTTGGGCTTAAAAAAAGTCGTTCTCCCGTGCCTGTTTTGTAATTAAACGTAACATTAATTAATTATAACCATGCAAACTGGTTTAATTTAGTTATAGACACGAAGTAACCATATTTACTCAGAAATAACAAATAAAATTATGAGAATCACGTAGTTAGGGCTTTTAGGTTTCGTACATAAAGCATGGTCTGGTCACGATTGAATGGTAGTTACTAGTGACCGGTTGGTAGGCAAGCAATAAGCGTTAGATAGCTACAGTACAATCATTAGAGGAAAGCTCGGACGTCGTGATTTAGGAGAAAGTTGACTCGGATGTTCACCGTAATTATCTAAATTATTAACGAGTCGAGTGCACGGACAAACCACTCATATTAAAATGATTAATAAAACCCTTTCAAAGATTTTTCTATAACACTTGACTTTTATTATATAACCACATTAATGCGGTGTCGCGTACACCTTAACACTTTCACTGTATTCAAAATAGTCATTTAAAAATACATATATATATATATCACGAAATTTATTTTTGAAGATACTAGTGCACACTATTTTCTTTGTGTATAGCATTCAAGGGCGGCTCATATTTATACTTGCTTTGAGACAACCGAGTATAAACATGATCGTCGAGAGGACTAAAGCTTATTTTACAATCGTAAATTATACAATCATACATCAACCATAATCATTACATTTTTGTATTTTTATATTACACACTTACATAAAATATTGTGTCAAGACTGTGAGGGCACATTTTCAATGACGCAATAATATTTTTATGCTATTTGACTCATTATCAGCCATACGCGTCTGGCGCGTATACCGCACTAGGGGAAATGTAAGGTGTACGCGCCTGTCACGTACGCCGCATCGAATAAGAGTGACACTGTATTACGCGATATCGGTGCACCAACAAAATTCCCAAGTAAACCGAATTTTCTTGCAATTTTAATCCACTTCATAACACTATTACAATACAAGGCAGCTACAACTTTGAATATATCTTTAATATAAATAATGTTACAGATTAAAAAACATATATGTATTTTAATTAGTAACATTATGATGGAAAGCGCATTTGATTTCTACAGTTTTTAGCGAATATTTTTTGTGGTGGAAAGTTCAAAGAAAACTTCCCATAGTTTAATTCTAGTACTGAAAATAGCATCTCTGTACTATTGCACCTAGCTTGCCGTATTTTAGATGTGTTATTGCTTATCGCGCAGGCGAAGCGTTAGATAAATACACACAAGATAATTTTATTACATGGCTTTACGCAATGAAATATCACCGAGAAATATGAATTTATACAAAGTCAATCGCGGTCAAAATATTTATCAAGCGTTCGTAAGTGGGGCAAAGTCAGAGATCGGCTGTACATTATCTCGTCAGTCGCTGGTTGCATGTACTAAACCACTATGACCGAATGCATTACGTACGTATAATACATTCCACGTGTACTGATGACGAGGTGAAAGGGCGTCGTAGTGAAACAGGAATTTCAAACTTTTCAATAGAGAAAAGCTTTGAAACTTCGTTCAAATTACAGCCATTTGTGAATTGGGGCGCCGAGTCAGATAAGACTGACAAACAACCTTTATAGATTTTAGGGGAATGGTCTTTGTGTAATTAATGACCAAGGTAACCCCCCATTGCGGCATTAGGACCATACGCATCCGATATCATACTACTAGTAAAATATTGCCGGATTTTTAAGTCAAATAATGAAAGCAAAGGCTTTTTTATATTTATCATTTTTTTCATATTTTTTTTTCATTTGTTGGAAAATGCCAAAACTAGGCGAAACAATTGCCAAAATATTGATTTTTTTGGGTTTTTTTTAAACGATAAAATACAACTTAATATTATTTTTTGACATCTCATTAAAGATGAAGAAGAATATGGAAGTCAGGGCATTTACGGGGCAGACGACCGTCATAGGCCGGTTTAAGCGATCACTTTACACACGTGTAACATTCATCAATTCTACCCATTATTGACCACCACACTACTCAAATTCTTGGAGGTTCTATATATATGAACCAATTTTTTGAAACATTGTTCTTGAATCACTAGAACTTCACTAGAGACGCCCATTGGTGAGATGAAAAGAAGCTTTTTATTGAGCAGAAACTCTTTTATCAGTATGTGAGGTCCGAATCCTGGATCCTGGATCACACACATGAGAAACGCCAGAAAATATCATTTTCTTTTTTATTATTTTAAGCTTATAATTTGACTAGACAATTTATTTACAACATTTTGAGTGCGCCCCAATGCTTGTTCACAAAATCTGGATTATCTCTACATTGGAGATAATCCAGATTTTGTGAACAAGTATTTGGACACACTCAAAATGTTGTACAACTTAGTAGACTCAAAAAATCTGTGTTTGATTAAACATTTACTTATCCATAAAGCAAATTATTCTTATTCTTTTTCTTCTTCCTTCTTTTAGAATCTCGAATCTGTCTGTCCCGTTATCTGTCTCTTGTGACGTAGACTGCCATCTGTCACACCATCGCTTTGGAGGTCTTCCAGGTAGTTTTCTTGCGTCTGGGTTCTATTGAAGAGCAATTGGGGCCAGTCTATTTTCTTGGATTCAATTGACATGGGCATTCCAGAATCGTCTTCGCTGACTTCCCCATCTGACTACATATATCCTCAGTAACACACATTTATTGAATTTCCGTGTTCCTTATCCAGGCTCTTAACGTGTTTCCGGTTATGCACCTCATTTCTGAAGTTCTTAGAAGAGATTTATTTCTCGTTGTGTCTGCTTTGGTCTCTATCCCATATGCGGCAATCGGTCTTACACGTGTCTTCTATATTTTTATTTTATTTTTAATATTCACGTGTTTATTCTTCCAGATTTTTACTCTACAACCGCTTTAACGACCTGCCTTAGATTCTCGTCATAGAGGTAGCTAGTGCTACATACGTCAACTTATAAATACTTGAACTCTATTTGCTCAATTATTTGATTTTCTACGACTAGTTTATACCCCACTGGGTTTCTACTTATGTAAGACTTTTTGTTTTTGATTTAAGTTTTACTTAGTAAATTTCTAGAAATAGTGGTATTTACCAAGTAAAACATAAATTAAAAATGGATAGTTTTACCACAAAGTGACTGCCGAAACAATTAATGAAACTATTTGTTTTCTCTGTGGATATCGTCATATTATATTTTAAGGATGCATATATTACGAGTATAAAATCAGACCTCAGTATATTTTAAAACTATAGTCGAAACAAAAATGAACATTTATCTTAGAAAAAATATTGATTTCAAGGCATACAAAAGCACTTTATGTCTTATTAAGTACATTATAATAGCGTGTTCTCGTTTTAAGTGACGCCTGTGCCTTAAGGGCATGGACCTCGCAGTACGCTTCAGTTCATGAGATAAGAACTCGCTGGAGGAAGTGGCAAGTGGCAAATAATATGTAGCGAACGAGTCAACCAACTGCCTGTATTGCACACGTACGTAATATCATTAGGCGAGCTCTTAAAACAAGCATCTATTTTCAATAAAACAAAATCTTTTCAAACGCATCCTTATCCTGTCATTAGATAGTTGACTGGTGAGTTGTCATTTTTCGTGTGTTTAATGATGGCTTTAAATGTTCGATGTATTGAGATACTAGAATTACGTTTCTTCGACAAATATTGGTCAGGGCAATTTTTCGCCACTGTCCAAGGGCCACTGTCAGATATACGTTTCTCGAACGAAAAAAATGATAGAGAAAGTGGAAAAATTAAAGAGTTGTCCATTTTTATATTTACTGTCGTTAAAAATAACGTTAAAAAAACGAATATGGCCGAGTTTATATCCATAAGAAGCACATAGGGTAAAGAATAATGACAATTTGCAATCTAATATATATATACGTAATCTAATAAGGACAATGTGTAATCTAATATATATTATGATTTTAAATTAATAAGGGCAGAAAAAGGGAAATGAGGTTCTACGTAACAAATTTTCCTTGTTTGGGTTTTTCGTTACAAGGTCGAAATCTTAACAGGTTTCTGTGAATTCGGGTACTACATTATGTATTAAATACATAATCATGTAAGTTTCGTGCATTCTACACATGGGACATAATGCACACGGATACTAATACGGTAGAAGTATACGGTATGTTACTGAAAACTGTGTATTTCATTACATGTTACTATGACCTATTTACAAATAAATGATATATTATTATATAGTCGATTCACCAGGGTGTTCATCGTTTAGTCAAGTCTAGAAATACATATATGAATACTACTACTACCATCGCGCCATTTCATCGCAGGGGTAGGCAGAGAGAATGAAACGCTAGACTCTTTGTCCTGACATACACTCCTAGCTTCCTTCATACTATATACTAGATATCGTGGTAAACTCCTTAACATATATATGTATATATAATGCTGCATCAATATAAAAAGTATCTTATGCACCATTCAGTGTAAATAAAGGAATAGAAAAAATAATAAAATATAAAGATTCTTTGTCATACAAAATTTATACGATAAGTCAACAATCACTTTTGGAACAGTTAACTATTTAAAACAGAAAAATGTACATTTTAATTTTTTTGTAACCATTAATTCAATTCAAACCCTTATCCGCATACCAATGGTGCATAGGGCACTGCATTATACAGACACAGTGTTATCTTGATCGTTAACACACGAAGGAAAGGCGATCAGCCCTCCGCTTCAGGTACCAGTCCAGGGTAATATTGAATAAATATTAAAATGAAAAAATCACTTATATTCATTTGACCCCCCCTTGAATCGAACCCGGGACCTCCAGAACCATTAAAACGACATTATTAAATAAATAATGTTCCTCTAATTAAAAATTATGGATTGATTGCATACAGAATTAATCCAATGTATAGTAAATGAAGTGATCTGTTAAAACAGCGAGTTTCAATACATAAAAAATACCAGGAAATGAGTATTTACTTTAAATATTTATTTTGTCATAGAAAAATATATTTTTAATTTTTTTAATGAATTTACTGAATGGGATGTAATGTTTAGTTTTGCAGCGACGAAATACAGTCAATGCTAATTTTCCTATAAATCGTATTTCGGAGAAAAAAATTAAAGGAAATATTGGTCATAATGTCTTTACGTAGAAAAGAATATTTCATGTAAAAATAATACATACATGAATATTCTTTCTATAGTTTTCCTGGATATAGAAACGTTTTATTATGATAAGTATTTAATTCCCGATGGTTTAACAAATAATGATTTTTTTTTGGCGGTAAACTAATTAACGTTAATGTGTGAATGCTGAAGTATTTGTTGTCGATATCAATTTATATTGTTTTGCAATTCGATAATAGTAATAATAAAGCACAAAAATAAAACGAAATAAAAATAAATAAATGAACAAAACAATGAATTAAAAAACGAAAAACTTTGGTAAAAACAATGATAATTGTGAACTCGACATGTTTATCACGATTCCAGGAAAATAATTTCGTGACATGGAAAGATTGTTTTATCACAGGAGTAAAGAATAAAGCAGCTGTTACGAAATAGATCAATACTGAATGTGTAAGGACAAACATAAACAAAGGATTCTCTGCAGTGGTAAACATTTTTATTTAGAATACTGTCACACAGGAATTCCGAGAAGAGCAAAATAAGCCAGAAGCATCCAATATTTTTAAAACACATCCATTCTTACTATACAAACAACACAAGATGTGGCAAACATAAATTAAAGACATAAACAAGATTCGAGATAATAAGATATCAGTCCATTAGTTGAGATTGTTTGTAAACATTTTTAAGAAATACAGGAATATGATTATCTCATATCTAATCCGAGAAATCTGATAAGGAAAATGAACACTGGGAGCAAGATTGTATTATATTAATCTGTCGGTAGGACTAAATTACTCACCGCTTCACGACCATTTTTGCGTCCGTATTGCCTACCGAGGACCCTATGATTCAAGTCCTTGATGCACAAAACTAAAACTGAAACATTTAAGAAACTTTTCAGAGTGCAAACGAAATACGCAAACACGTTTTAGACTCGTCATTCGATAATACAAACGATCCGCGCTCCATGTTTATGATAAACATTTGGACACTTCACAATAATAATTTGGGGCGTTTCACACAACATTCAACTATTTGAAAGACTTAAACACCTGTTTTCAATAAAGGAAATAATAAAAACACTGAGACAAACGATTTACGATTCAGATCACTTACACAACGCACATCGTACACAGACGCGATTGTAAACAGAATTCACTCTGCACTCAGCTCGCAACACTCGAGCGACGGCTCACTCGACAATGATACCAACATTCCAATATTTTGTTTTATGTACAAGGTTGGCTACCCAGCAGAAATTCTGTCAAGCACACGTCGATTTTCAGAATTCTGAATTTCCAGAAAATAATATTTCTACTCCGGAAGAATTTAATATTCTCTACATACTTTCTATTTTAAAATTATTTTTAAAACCTCAATCTAATGAACCAAATCGTTTGTTTCGTTATTCCGTATTCGGAATATTTTCCGTTCGTAAAAAAACAAACAATTTTTATATTGGTTTCATGCATTCGGAATTCTAAAATCTGACGTGTGTCGAGCATTACCAATTCAAACGACGCCGCCAGTGGCATCTAGCGAAAAATCTGCAGCTCACGCAATGATATAGTAGAGACCTGCAAACATCTAGAGAATACCGTCATTTAAAAATGAACACCAGTCGCATTATTCGCAGTTTTTTTTTTCGAATAAAACTTGGCATTCGAATGGATATACGAATACGTATCGTAGATCGACGAGGGGAAAGATGTGTTTAATAAATAAAAAATAATAAGAAGTCCGGGAACGAACCCACTTCACAACAAATTGCATGTATGAAATAATGCTCCATAATATTTCCATCGTTTTATTAGTTTTAACGAACTTAAAGATTGTAATAAAATATTAATAGTAGAAAGAGAGCGCTCTTTTATTTATATACGGACATACAACTTTGACCGAATAAAATAATACATATTTAAAAAAACAAGTGAGATAACTAAAATAAATAAATAATATGAGAAGATAAAGATCTCAAAACGAATCGCGCAGATCTTTGGTGTAGAACTCAAAAGTGTGAAAAACAAAAGTTTTGATTTTTTTTCGCTCAGTGCTACTTACATCGGAACTTGAAAAAAATCTCTCCCAATCGCCAATGTTAACCCATCTCAAATACATTTTTTTGTTTGCAAAAATAACCCGAAGTTAAGTAAACACGTTATATGTTGGAACATTACGCCTCTTCAATTTGATTATTTTAATATTAATGATATAAATATTAATGTGGGTAAAACATGGAAATATTTTTACGTGTGATCATAATCTTCATTATAGTAATCGCAAAAAATCCAAAACGATCCCGGAATTCAGTATCCCGGGATGGCCGGATACTAAAAAAACATCTAACTAAACATCACGCCGCTTTCCGCAGGGGTAGGCAGAGATAATATGACGCCACACCACTCTGTCTTTGCAAACATTCTTCACCTCTTCCACGTTCATGCGTCTCCGCATACATCCCCGCCGATTATTTCGACTCCTAACCTGACCGCGAAAAATATCAGGTATCAAATATCTCTTAAACTGAATTAAGATAAATTATAACTTACGTTATCTTTCTATATTTTTGAGGAATGCGGAATTCAACCTCGTAATCCTGTGCACTCACTCCACAAAAATGAATGGGTCTTTTTAAATTATTACTTATATCACACATTTCAAAATAATTAAACCAACAGAAAATAATTATTTTAAACTCTCGGTTCGATTATATTGAAATATATCACAACACTTTCGGTAATGATACATTATCGAAAATTAAAAACTGCTTAAATCAAATCGAAATATATATTTTGTTCAAATTACATTTCAACATGTAATTTGAAATATTATATTCCCGTTGACTTCCTACCCCTGCTATCCGCACTGTGCACGGAGCAAGTCGAAACAAATTATCTCGAATCCATGTTTCATTGCCCGCACCGAGTAGTGAACTTGTTGGGACATGTTGAATTGAATCATCTCGCCCGTAGTGTGATATGATTTACAAGCAAATAAGAAAAAAAACTTACCATAGTGAAAGAATTTCCTTTTTTAAATGTACGTCATAACATACTATGATGTTATCTTTTTTTACTAGTTTGTTTGTCAAAAGCAGTTGTTGATTTCGACGTGCCCGCGCCCGAGACATTTTCCTCCTGCGCACCATTATGCAATATCCAGTATCGGTTTATCAGTGAATTTTGAAGTATGTTATTAAATGGTGTTTTAACAAAAATATCATAGATGTCTCTTTACCCTTCAATATGCTTTTGTTACTTTTCCACTTTGTTTATTCCATAAATTTTTGTTACCTTGAGTATGTTTTCTTCTTCTAACCCTTATCTGCACCCACTGGTACATAGGGCACTGCATGGTATAGAATCAGTGTTATCTTGATCGTTAAATACACGAAGGAAAGGTGATCAGCCTTCTGGTTCAGGTACCAGTCCAGGGTGATATAAAATAAATATTAGACTGAAAAATCACTAAAATTTATTTTGACCCTCTTGGGAATCGAATCCGGGACCTCCAGCATAATAGCCTAGCGCGCTAACCACTACTCCATGGAGGCGGACTTTCAATAATGAAAAATCCTTGCTTTCAGATTTTTGAGTTTTAAGAACTTAAATTCATTTTAAATTTTTATTTTATTTGAAACACTAAAAATTACTACTGGATTGCATCAAAGGCCGAAATTTTTCTACTTCATTAATAAAAAAGTATATTCAGGAAAATAAAACAATTTTAAATTAAATAATATTTTAATTATTGAATACTAAAAACGGTTCAAATCTGAAATCACAATGCGCATTTTTATTTAATTATATGCATACCATCCTGTTGAATATACTTTAAAATAAAACAATTACAAATGACAAAGTAAATACGATAAAACCAACATAAAGACAGTATAAAACTGATTAGGTATAGTAATCACTAATCCTGTGATTGAGTAAGGAAGGAATAATAGGAAGATGAGGGTTGTAAATTTTGTTAATTGGCATATAATGTGCTTAGTACATTTCGGACGGGTGTTTTTTACACCTGCAGACTGCTGGCGACAAGATTTTATAATTATGTACATATAGTTAAGACTTTAACAATGATATTGGTACATAATATTAGTATAAAACATAAATACGTAATTCCTTCTTTTCCGAATTTGAAATGAGGCCGACGCAGAAGGCAAAAATTCCCTTCCCGTCCTTAAGCATCAATCGACCGAACGGGAGAAATACCCTTCGTGTTCTTAGTGTGTTAATAGACCAAATTCAAAATTGGCAAAAACCGAGTTTGTGTTATAAGATATGTTATTTTTGAATTACAGTTTATTATAAGCATACAAAATGTTTCTAAAAAAACCCAAAATTTAATTATCTGCAGATGTAATTTTTTGGCCAGCGCCATTTCTATACCTATTCAGTAGGTAAACTGTGTCACCTTTTTTATGAAAATAATTTTTATTAAGGTGGAGACTGACCACAGCATTTCGTCATAACATAACGTCGTAACATCGATCGCGGCGAGCATCCAAAACTATGGATGGAGCGCTCGACTCGCTGTACTGACTGCCTGAATGCTCGCATCGTAACATGTTACGTTACGACAAAATGCTCCAGTCAGTCTTCACCCTTAAGGTATTTCTTTACAAATGTAAAAATGAAATTTAATGATCATTAATTATACTGTGGTAAACATATTTATAGATATTATATTTATAGTGATGAGTGACTGTGATGATTTTACTACTAGACATTGAAAAGTTGTAAAATATTACAAAAAAAAATATTTTAATAGTTAAATTAAAACTAAAATACCTCGTGTTCTTTTACTCCGTTTATTCAACCATTAATTTGCATTTTCACCCATTGATGGACATTTTAAGTCTAAAAAAGAATATTAATATTTTATCTTACAACTACAAAATGACCAAAGATCAAATTACATTGCTTTTATCTATATGTTTTCAATACTGAATGATATACTGCATTTTTGTAAAATATTGCAATAATTTGCGTAAAAATGTTTTGATTTCAAAATTTATTTTCACTTATATTCTCCACAGTTGTCTGTTGGACGCGACTCTCTTCCAGTCAAACAGAGAAGTATGGAAGTCCAAGAGGGAGGCCTTTATTAAATACTGGACACAAGAAGAAGGCTGAAGTAAGCAAGTAAGTAATATTATCAGTTTTTTTTGTTTAATTCTTTATACTTGCTTACAGAAAAACTATGCTATAGGGTTAACAGTTCCATTCGGGCAAAAGTTACTGACAAATAGGATGGTATGGTGACTTTTCTTTATCGCATAGCACTATTGTTCAAAATGCATGGATATTAATTTTAATTCAACTGAAATCCGGAGGTAATTTTTTTTTAAATGTTTTATTTAGACATTTTGTACTATCTAAAAGTCAGTTGTGTCAGTGACTATTGTCTGAATGTAGATATACATATATTATGACAATGTTTTTCAGTCTATGACAGCTATCATAGCATCATTCCAGGATGCCTATAATTCCTAAACTAATAATAAATCTGCGCCTACTAGCTCTTTCAGCTCATTAAAATGGATACAGGACAGACAGGACATTAGCGAAGTAGTGATTTGTTCTAATATATCATATTATACTGTTTGCCTTAAAGTCAATTACAAAAAGGGCTAATTCTACCCATTCTGGTATGTAGTTGCAATATATACACACACACACTCACACATTTTATATATTTATATTAAACAAAGATCTTTGTTTTGTTTAAACTAAATTTACAGATAAATGACCCAAAAAAAAACCATAACCTTAATGCATACATATAAGGTATATTTTAAAATAAAATAACCAAGGTCACTATTTATTGCTAGTAAAAAAATGTCAGTTCAAGGAACATTTAATTCAAGTCTATTTTAATGCTTAAAAAGAATACATTATTCGACAAACCCAAATGATTGCAGTATATACCTAGTTGCAAACACAAAAAAAACAGATGTTCACATATACTTGACGAAAAATAATGACTTAAATTCTAAATAATAAATAATGAATGTCTAAAATTGAAATAAAATACATTTTCCTTAAATGTTAATGCTTCCTTTCTGTACGCAAGGAACAAAACAAAATTAATTTTGATTTTTACTTCCGTAATTCAATCTTTTCATAAATATGAAATGAAATCATTTTTATAAACAAGACACTTTATGAATATGAGCTAAATGTTCATCATTTACAAATAAAGGTACGGATGTATTTCCGTATTTAAATGTCAACTTTAAAGATTAATTGAACATTTTCATTTTAAGTTTTACTTAGTAAATACCAGTATTTCTTAACATTATTGGGTACGTGTTTCGATATATATTTCGCATGATTTTGAAAATTATACGGATTGCATCGAAACACGCGTCATAATAGATTTTAAGAAATAGTGGTATTAACTAAGTAAAAGTTAAATTAAAAATGGATAGATTTTATCACAAAGTGACTGCCGAATCAATTAATGAAATAATTAAACATTCTCCATTATATTATTTAACTCTTACTGACTTATATGCTAATTTCATTAGTTATTATTTCTCGAGAAACCTGGAACCCAAAATTGATTAAAATAACTTTATTTAAAAAAAAATCTTTTTCCAAAAAGTAATGCAATATGCAATAAAATGGGCAGAATGGTGAATGTTACATAAGTGTATAAAGTGATCACAAATGTCGGGTCGTAATTCATCCCCGAATGCTCAGACACCCAAATTTTTTGGTATAAAAATGATAGATGCCTCGTCTCAGTTGAGAGAGAGAAATGCCCTTCAGGTACAAATACAGACTTCCATGATATGGAAGTCTGTATTTTATGTAAGTTATGTCTGTAAGTTATGATAATACCAAAAGATAAATGAATTTTTACCATACTCATAATACTCATGTAAAAATAATAATAAATAAAATTACCCAGTTAATGTAATTATGAGGGCATTTTTAATTGCATTTTCTGATCCCTATACACCCTGATATCCAAGTGGTGCATAGAGTACTGCATCGGATAGATGTGGTGTTAACTCAATTGTGTATTTTATGAAGGCAGCAGGGTGATAAATCTAGTACAGATTCTTGGATATAAGAGTGGAAGATTTTGATGGGATGCAGATGATGCAAGTGAAGGACATTACAACTATATGGGAATGGAAATGGAGGAGGAATAGTAGGAGATACTCTTGGAGGTGGAAAGGAGAAAAGCAGCAATGGTAAGGGCATTTGGGGTGCTTACCTATATTTGTATCGGCTTGCACATATTGTACACTGCTAATATGTAGAAGTTCCTTAAGTAAAATTATTGCTTATCGAATTTATTTCATCAACCGTGACATATTATCATATGACAAAACATTTATTACTAACACCGTTACCCAGAGATGTTTTTCAAGATTTTGAAAAGTAAGTCAGATTCTTCCTTAACTTATTAAGGTGTATTGAAATATGTCTCAATCTCAAAGAGCATCTTTGAATATCGGTGTGAACAGTCGAAATGAGGAGTTTAGGGATCTTCTCATGTAAACACCACAACTTGTACATGAAACGGGACAGCCATGTGCTAATATTCATCGCATCCATAATATTCCTGCTCATCATCCTGGGAGTGCAGCATGTGTGAGAGGGATTCCATTTCCGGAGCTGCAGGAGTTTCTGGAATATCTTCTTCATAATCCTCCCATTCTGTAAAACAATATGTATTAAATATTACACTAATTATGTCTCTTAATGCGCTGTAACCTTATATTAATCTGTTTTGGAGTGAGTTTTTAAAACCTACTGTATCTGAGAAGTGAGTTTTTCTTTTTACGTAACAAATAAACTAATATTTTTTACAAAAAATGTAACTGTGGTCTATTCAATTAATGAAATTAAGAATGATTTTCAACAATTTTTCAGCAATAAATGTTGCCGGAATAAAAAAAATAAATTAAATTGGTATTTGTATTATATAAATATAAATATAAATATTCCACAGATGTCACTAAATTGATATATTTCATTTACTAATACTTACAGCCAGAGCCAATTTCACAAAATATGTCATATATTGAAAATATAGCGATACATACATAGTAAGTCCATATAGAGTATCTAGAAGTAGTGAACAATTAATTTTGGCATCAAACTTAAGATTAAAAAAATGGTGATGTCGAATGCTGTGAGTTATTATAAAGTTGGTAGAGTCTGTAAAGGTCAGTACATAATACCAACTGAGGTGAAGATTTCGCTTATAGACTTTTATTTTTATAAAGGTAACTCTACTTTGGACAATAATTTTCATTCATAGGGTCAAAGAGGTTAAATGTGACATAACTCAGGTTTTGGTAGGATAGGTTTGGTTGATTATCTGCGTCACTGAAAGAAATGTGTATATTTTGATGTGAAGTATGTTAGAAATTACCAGCTTCATCCTCGAGTTTATCGGCCACAGTGACGGTGGTGGCTTCTGTCCGTGCCGGGGTCTGCGGAGACTGTACAACGGGAAGTCCGACGGGATTGGGTAATTTTGCATTCCTTTTTCTTTTGATCGGAGTTCGTACAGCAATGGGAGAAGACAGTACGATCGGTGCAGTCTGAACATTTTCTGGTTGCCTGAAGTAAAATGGTTAAGGATAAGCATTCAATAACAATATTAAATACAGTGAAAAAAATTGTAACTAGCATTCTGTATTTGAAACATTCAGAAAGTCACACTACCGAAGCAACTTCCAATTATGTTAACCCTTCACTGCATGACTGTATTATTTTAAATAAATACTCTAAATATTAGAGGAAAAATAAATAGAAAAAATAATTAAAAACTTTTAACAATGAGAAATCAAGAAAATACTTATGGATCAAATTTGCAACAATGTGCAATGGTTATCCTTATGAGATATTGATATAGTTTTAACACAATATTTTTTGGCTATGTAATAAATTTGATACACGTAGCAGCGAAGGGTCAATGAACTAGCTAACTAACTTACCATCACGCCGTAAAAATGTATAGATTGGTGTGGCATTCTATTCTCTCTGCCTACACCTGCGGCAGAGCTACGTCAATCTGACTTGGCAAACAATTTTCACATCTTCCACATTCATGCATTTCCTCACATATATCCGCCAATAATTCCAACTCCTCACCTAACCTCGCCCAAGTATTTGAAAAACTTGATAATCCCAAATTTTCCTTGGTCGTCCTCTGCTTCTAATACCAACTATAATTGCATAATTAATTTATTTTACTGTTCTTTCTCCACACATTCTTATGCCCAAACCATCTCAAAACGCCTTTCTTAATCTCGATAATGTTAATCTCAGTGTTGCATTTTTTCCTTATACAATCACCATTTGAACATCTATTATAAATCGTTTTGCTGTAAATTCGTCTGAGAGGTTGCATTTCAATTGCATTCAACTTATTTTCATCTTTTTTTGCGAACTCCAAGCTTCACTTCTATATATTAGGGTTGGAACCAGGACTTATTGTGAATTATAGAACATGCTGATTTACAGAGTGACCAATTATTAAGTTTACTTACGTTTGTGATGGTGATTCGGAAACAGAGGCCTTGGGTTCTGCGGGTTTCTCATCCTCTTTTCCCCCAACTCTGTTGAGGGTTTTGAGAATGTCATAATTGATTTTACTACTGATTTTCTTCTCTTGAAGCATCTTTTCAATGGCCTCGCCGGCCGAAGCTGAAGGTCCAATCGTTCCCTTCTTCTTGGGGCCAGTTTTTCTTTTTTTCTTCTCCGGTTTTCCCTCCTCCCGCTCTCTCGCAATTCGTTCCTCTTTCACTGTGAAAACAAAATTGTACAGAAATAAAATAGAAAAGTAAGAGAAAACTGTGTTGGTGAGATTTACAGTAACGGATTGGTTCACTAGAATTGTAAGTTTGAAACTCAGATTAATATCAATTAATCAAACAATTTGAACATGCTCAACTCGGGGTTGATCACCAAAAGAACTGATCGATACAAAAGCTCTATGGATGAGTGGGTCACTGGAGGTCATGTTTTATACTCATTTAAAACATGGGTCGGCAACCTGCGGCCCGCGAGACATCTTGGTGCGGCCCGCGAGATTCTCGCCGCAACGCACATGACGGACGATATTATACACAATCGAGTGAAAGGAAGCGAGAAAGGGAGCGAAGGGAATCTCATTGATTTTATTAAATACAATAAATGTCGTTAAAATAAAGACTTAGCGTTTATTTTTAAAACTAAAATATTTGTACATAAATATTGTATGTGTACCTACTGCAAGTGCGGCCCGCACTGATCTCCATGAAAAATATTTGGCCCTTTTACAACAAAAGGTTGCCGACCCATGATTTAAAAGAACGCCATTTTTTTAAATGCCCTACTCCCCTTTAAACATAAAGTTTATTGAACAAACTGATTTGGCAAACACATTGCGGTAATATCTTTGCATTACATATCTAATTTTTACTTGGTAAATAGCACTATTTATTAAAAATATCTTGCTACACATTAAAATCAAGATCATTATTAAACATTTGATTTAAAAGTTAGCTTAAATTTAAATAATCAATAAATGAAAAAGTTTATCAATCAAATGGATTACAGAGTTTAACATTGCTAGGGTTTAAATTGTCTATTTCGGGCCTTTGGATTCGAAGGCAAAATTCATAAAATTTGTTATCACACTTAGGATGAGAAAGGTATTTCTACCCGTTCGGTTGATTGATGCTTAAGGACGGAAGCGATTTTTACCTTCTGCGCTGGCCTCATTTCAAAGTCAGAAAAAAAGGAATTATTCAATGTTTTTATATGAATATTATGTACCAATCTTTTTGTTAAGGTCTAAACTATATGTGCACAATTAGTGCATACTGTCGCCAGCGGTCTACAGGCGTAAAAACGCCCGTCCGAAATGTGTTAATATTCCAGATGTGAATAGTGTTAAAAAAGAAAATGGTAAACATACATTTTTGTTCATCTAAATATCCTTTGTTGACTTTATGCCATAGATTGGTTTTGTAGGCTGACTCTTGGGCGCTCATGATTATAGAGTCTATTTCATCATCATCCACATCCTCCAGAGATCCTGTATTATCCTCCGCCTTAGTTTCTTCAGCAGAGTGTTTGATAGTCGGGGTATTTATGTTGCAGGGAGCCGAGTTCAACAAATCTTCGTTGAGTCCCATACTAACCAAATCCGGACCTACAACATTAAAATAAAATATATAAATGAACACTTTTACAAAAAACTGTCCATCATATCGTTCTTCTTTTTTCCTCTTTCACTCCCCCTTCAACTCTTTACTCCTGATTCTTCTTCCTTTGAATCCTTTGCTTCTTTCATTTTACAATTTATTTTTTACTTAATGTTGTAATTATTTATTTTTTACTGTTGTGTATTTTGTAGTTTTTAGGGATCAACCTTATTCATTTATTATTAACTACACACATCAACTATCATTTTTAAGACATATAAACTAAATACTCATATGTTAAAAATCCTTATACATAAAAGGCGAGGACAATTTTCTAATGCAACTAATAAATATTAAAATTAAAATTGTTTAATTGTATTACAAATTGTGTTTTTATTTTAATTATTTATTGATACTTATGTACAAGCACTATTCACCTTTTGATTACAAACGGCTGAGTAAGGCTCTAAATTTTAAAAAAATGTAATTTTTGTCTAAAAATGTCTATTTTTGGTTGGTGGGAAAATATTGATTTTTAGAAATAAACCCGCCAATGTACATATGTTCTGGACAAGAAGTTTAAATAAATAAATGAATAAATAAAATAAACACTTAAAATAAAATAAAAGCTTACAATTATGCACTTGCAGTTAGATAAAAAGTATAAAATACCTAATCCGGAGGTAATTTCCCTGTTTTTCAGCTTCAATTCAGATTCCGGATCATCCACCAATGTTTCTTCAAGAACGCCAAGTGTGCTCTGCAAAGCAAATCTGTCAGCTTCGATGGCCTCTATAGCCGATTCATCCAGAGGTGCTGAACAATTAAACAATGAGCTTAATAATATTCGATAACAATAAGAATGAAAGTGACAACTTACACAGTGCTATGATAATATGACAGGAACAAGAACAATCAAAGTCAATATGTCTAGAAGTTTCAAGAGTTTGAATAATGTGGTTGTCAATCATGGGTAGAATTGGTGAATGTTACACACGTGTAAAGTGATAATTCAAACCACAGTCCTAAGCCCTGTAAATACCCAGACTTCCATATGCTTCTTCATCCATGTTGAGATGTCAAAAATAATGTAAAAAATATCTCCTAATCCAGATTTGTGAACAAGTATTTGGAGACACTCAAAATGTTGTAAATGATTTTCACTTTACCTTTCTTACTGGTAAAACCGGGAGCTCTCTTTCTTTTACAATCTCTTTCTAATTGTTCCTCTATTTCTTTCTGTAATTGGGTTAGTACTGTTTCTCCACCTTCCTCTTCCATTAACTAAAAAAAAATTAAAAATAAAAAAACTCGTAAAAATGGTGGAAATAAATATTATATCAGATTTATTATTATAAATAGTCATGAAACATGCCTTAAAAAAAACGGCTATTTTGGCACCTAAAATGAGAACATCATTTGGTGAGAGGAGTCATGTATGTATGTTATACCTCAAACTGAGAATATATTTGATACAAAATATGCAATAAAAATTATTGAATATCTATAAATAGATGCTTCTATCTGAGATATCGTAATAGTCTCTGAATAAAAATTGTACCCTGTGATATAATATAAAAAATTTTAAAGGTAAAAAGTTTTAATCTACTATGTATAATTTTTTAAAGAGATTAGAATTATTTAATGAATCAATATGAGCGCCTAAAAACATGTATTCGGACAGTTTTTTTCATATGTTAGGAAATACTGTTATAGATGCATAGAAAGATAGCTTTATTTTTTTTTTAAATAATCATTAAAATAACACATACTGGGCTAATTTGTTTTCCCACTATATTATTGTACGAGATTAACATCAGTTATAACCTTCTTTTCCCTACAGAAAGATGATGCCTTGTGACTTTAACTATTATTTGAGCAAATGAGAGATATAAATTTGACGATATAGCAGCCATAACTGTAAACGTATTGATGTCTGGTTAACAATGGTTACTCTACATCAGGCCTGGCCAACCCAAATAGCATCTCGGGCCGCATCGATGACTTAAAATTTTCCCAAGGGCCGCATTCAGACATTAGAATTTTTTTTTTTAACAATGAATTTCATAATTTTTGTTTTTTTTTTACATATTACAAATAATTTGAATGCGGATGATTTTAATCAGAAAGTAAAATCATGGTAATTGTGAAGAAAGAAAACATTACTAGGACCAGAAGTGAGCAGAAAACATACAATGAACCACCGAAAAGTGTATTGGTATAGTAATTAAACATTTTGAAAATTTTTATCAATCAAAATTATTATGTAATTAGGAGACACAAATCAAACAATATTAACATTTTTATTCAAATAAAAACCAATTTATAAATGACCACTCAGTTTGAGATTTGAGTGTCTCTTCGCTTACTTAATTTTTCTTAATCTATTTCAATAGTTGAAGTTGCACACTTTAACTGGTTTTTGAGATTTTTTGAGATTGCGCTAAATTGGCAATGCTGAAGAGCGTGCGAACGGATATTGTTAATTGTTTTTATAACAACATGCATGACTTGGCTCATAGAATACTTGAGGGCATAAATTTTGTTGATGCATCAAACCGTGTATCACAAATATATCACTGGTTTAAAAATATATTCTTCATACATGGCTGCGGGCCGCACGTAAGAGCGTCGCTGGCTGCATTCGGCCCGCGAGCCCTGGGTTGGCCACCTGTGCTCTTCACAAACCATACCTTTTGCAATCTATCCTTGTCTCTTCTTCTTGCAGCTTTGAATGCCGGCGGGTCCTGTTCTTCTTCTAAATCTACAGTCAGGAACTCGTCCAGCGTCAGGGCACTGGACGGAGTTTCACCAAACTCCAGCAGTCTCTTTCGAAGAGTCGTTTCATGAACTTTTACTATTCTGACGACATCGGAAGGAAGGCGACTGAACTCGTGCAGGCGAGCGGCTATAAGGAGAGCTGAAAGGATATAAAAGTAAAGGATATATTTGCCTTACCTCAAGCATAATGTACGGGTACCCTTTGTTATTAGCTGATAATACAACTTTATAATGAGCCACTATAAAATCACGAGTTAGAGTGTAATATTTGCCATTCACCTGGTATTTGAATATTTTTTAATAAAACGATATAGTTACATTATTTTAATTTATAAAACTGAAGTTCCAGCTACGTTTTACTACAATTTTTCCATTTTTAGTGCAAGTTCAACATGGTGAATAAGAAAAACACATCGTAGGCTTTTGTTTTCTCTTTGCTTAAAGGTCTTTTTGCACTTCTTTACAAGGGTTCAATTTAATTTAGGGGTTCAAAAATGTGACTAAATTTCTGAACATGTGGTTTACGAAGAGAATTTGTAACTTACTTTATAAAACTGTTCACATTTGAGTTTTGACAACGGGAGTATCCGTTTATTATATTTTGGTATGCTTATTTACAAAAAATAAGATAATCTACAAACTAACCATCACGCCACTTTCCTGCAGGGGTGAGCAGAGATAATAGAACCCCACACCAATCAGTCTTTGCAAACAATCTTCGCCTCTTCCAAATTCATGCATCTCCTCATACATAAACGCCAATTATTCCGACTCCTGACCAATTATTATTATTATTGATCTTATTATTCCTGGCTAAGAATATCTAATTGATTATTTTCTTCTTCTTATTATTTCTGATTATTTTCTTATTTTTCTTTAGCTTGGACTTTTCTCGGAGTCCGCTCCTGGTGGATGAACAGCTATCTTTCTATCATTTAGGTGGTCTTCCTGGGGGTCTGTTACCTATGCATTCATCTGCTGCTACTCTCACCACTCGATCCGAACATGCTCTTTTCACATGATCTCTCCAGAAACGTCTTCTTACTCTTCCCCATCGCACAACATCGTCGACATTGCAGATTCTTCTTATTTCAGAAATTATTATTTTATAAAAAATAAATATTTTTTTAATCTTGGTACATTCACCCATTGGTGAAAGCCTACTGCTTGGTTCATAAATTTGTCAAACAAGTGGAAATGTGCCAAATATTTTCATGACAAATTGAATTGGCTTAAAAAAATATTCTAACCCTTACCCACACCCCAATGGTGCATAGGCCGCTGCATCATATAAACGCAGTGTTATCTTGATCGTAAACACATGAAGGAAAGGTGATCAGCCCTCCGCTTCAGGTACCAGTCCAGGGTAGTATTAAATAAATATTAGAGTGAAAATATCGCTTAAATTTATTTGAACCCCCCCCTGGGAATCGAACCCTGGACCTCCAGAATGGAAGCGGAGCGTGCTGACCATTATTACACTACGGAGGTGGACAAAAAAATATTTGAGCTGGTAAAATAATATTGGACATGTTGAACTCACCAGCGCCACACAGTCCCGATGGTCTCCTTCCGGAGTGAAGAGAGTCCCTCTTCATCCTCTGGACCAGTCGGAGGGCTGTCATAGATACTTCGTGCGTCTTGTCACCCAGCTCTAGCTTGTTGGCAAACCTCAGGATGTACAGGCATGGATCTGAAAAGAGAAAAATCAAAATTAAGACTTAAATCTTCATTCCTCATTTAGTGCGATAGTCGCGAGCTTGTAAGATCGCTTTACCCATAGCAGTTGTTGTAGCCGATCGAAGCGTGAAACATATCGCTCACTCCTTTCAAGAACGTCATAAATCAAAAATCTTCAATTTTCAGTTGTGCATGTTTTCGGAATGCCCAGAAAATGTACTTTATCCCAGCAAAAGAGACATATTTTTAACTTAATATTTACCCGCTACAGGGCAGAAAGTGTTGTTTATGCATTTTGAAGAAATGGTATTGTTTAATTATTTTTTAAATATACTATATATTTTTCAAATGGAGAAAAAGCCTTCAGGTTTCACCTAAAAAGATCTGCTGCACAGTAAAAAGTTCAATAAGTGGCTAGTCATTTATTTTTAATACATTGTATTATATTTTTAAACTTTAAAAACGTTCTCCTGAAAAATAAAGTTTTTTTATTTGACGTTCTTGAAAGGAGTGAGCGATATATCAACCAATGACAGGCGTCGTGGCGTAGTTAGATAGACGCTCGACCGCGAAACTGGCGTCGCGGGTTCGATTCCCGCCAATTGCAAAATAAATTAAGGATTTCTTTATAATTATTTCAGATGTTTTTTCAATTGGTCTGGGTGTTTGTGATGCATTTTTACATTTACCTTCCTCACTACCCTTCCTGCAGACAAGTAGAGGCTTTGAGGGTTATTGGTCTGAAATAAATATCACCTGGAGCCATATTATGAATTGATTCATACATGAGTAGACAAAGATTAAACTCACAACATTTTGAGTGTGTCCAAATACTTGTTCACAAATCTGGGTTATCTCCAATTACAGGAGTTATTTTTCATATTATTTTTTACCATCTCATCAAAGATGAAGAATATGGAAGTCTGGGCATTTACGGGCATTTTCACCTCACCAATAGATGTCTCTAGTGAAGTTCTAGTGATACAAGAATAACGTTTTGAAATTGGTTCATATATATATATAGAACTTCCAAGAATTTGAGTAGCGTGGTTGTCAATAATGGGTAGAATTGGTGAATGTTACATGTGTGTAAAGTGATCACTTAAACCAGCCTATGACGGTCGTCAGCCTTGTAAATGCCCAGACTTTCATATTTTTCTTCATCTTTGATGAGATGACAACAAATAATAAGTTTATACTCAATTCTTTCGGGAAAGCGAAACCAGTGTAGTTGGTGAAGTGTGTGATCGAATTTAAAAATTGTAAAAATAATCTAATAAATCTCTATGCAGCGTTAAACACTGATTGCAGTCGAGTCATTTCAGTTTTTGGTAGATCCGTGCATATACCGTTACAATAATTGACTCTAGATACTGTTTCTGATATATGAATATTTGTCTTTATCATACAACTATGAAAGTTTTTGATTATTGTTACAGCAAAAATCAGTGCTGAATTTGCATTGTCATATTCTGAATCAACCGCAAATAATATATCTACCAAATGATGTTATCCATCTGCTCATTAAAAAGTAGAAAACGAAACCAAATAATTATCAGTAGTTGTTGGTTAGAGCATGAATCAGTTACGAGATGTATTATAATATTTTCACGACGAACACGATCCTAAAAATGCTACAATGATAATGACTTTATGGAAAACAAAGAAAAACTAAATAGAACAATGCGAATATGAAAATATGAAGTATTCTACAAAACCGCAATTATTATTTTTCTTGAGAACATACGACACGAAGTGCGCGTATTACGATGATTATAATAGACCATTAAATTATTTCAAAAGGCTACAACCATAATACTCTTAAAGATTTGTTTCTGACGAAAACCTCAGTCTATGGAAGAAATTTTTTTATTTCATACTTACAAGCGGTTCAAGTCGTAATGCGCTAATTTCCTATTTAACTTTTTAAAATCTGTATTGTTTGTATTAATTTTTAAATCAAGCACAGATTTTTTAGTCTACTAAGTTGTATTTAAAAAAAAAACATAAAAATTAATATTGTGACAGTTGATTCGCCTAGTTATGGCATTTTCGAACGAATATGATGATTACATGCACTGACGGTCCTTAATCTTCACATTCGAAAATGCCATAACTAGGCGAAACAATTGTCACAATATTAATTTTTATGTGTTTAAAAAAAATGCTACTTAGTAGGCTCAAAAAATCTGTGTTTGATTTAAAAATAAATGCATGTATTAAAATGGAGTTCTACAAATTGAACGCCAAATCAATAGATACAAACTGTATTGTTGACAAAATAAGTATTTTGTTTGTGTGTCGGGTTGTGGTCCCGTGGTTAGTGTCACGGACTCTTAGGTCAGAGTTTCTCGGTTCGAATCCACTCTACCCCAATTTGATACTTATTTCTAATAATGAGCCGCTTAGGCTCACAGAAATATATCATGAGATTGAATAATAAAAACACAAATATTTCTCTTTTTTAAAAAATTAAGTAAAATTTATAAAATATCGTCCTTGCGATTTTCTAATGTAACAGCTGCTTCGAGTATACGCGCGTATTCACAAATGGCGTTAAAAATAAAACTTGCAACGAAAGGCCAAACGATATATATATATATATGTATATATATATATATATATATATATATATATATATATATATATATATATATATATATATATATATATATATATATATATATATATACAGTGGGTGGCCATATTATTAGGGCCACTTCGAATTTCCTGTAATTTTCATTATTAAATGAATTTAATGAGCAAATAATTTGGTTTTTTGAATATTTTTTTATTGATTGGTGTGCTTTATTTAGAATTTAGAAACTATATTATCATGGATTTAATAATACCAATTAATTTTTATTAACAAAAGTGATTATTCAACAATTTTGAAAAAATCTTAATTTTTAGTAATAACACCCTTTGCTGCGATTACAACCTCCAAACGTCAGGGCATACTTTTTAATGCAAATTTTTGCATTGTGCCAGATATTAGGGTTATTATGCCACACTCTGATAAGAGTTTCTATCATTTGCCGCTTGGTGGTGATGACTTCTTTAGCAATCTCACGTTTCGTTACTTCCCAAAGGTTTTCAATGGGGTTCATATCCAGCTAATTCCCCGGGTAAGGCAAAACACAGAGGTTTTTTTCAGCCTGGAATGTGATAACACTCCTGGCTTTATGACACAATACCAAGTCATGCATTAACACATACTCTTCATCGCCAGGGAACCATTCTTGAGCCTCGGCTGGAGTCGACTTTTCAGTACTCGCTGGTACTGGTCTTGCCTCATGGTCCCTTCCATGATAAAGAGGCATCCCATACCCTTAAATGAGATTACGGACCACAACATTATGCTAACAGGGTGTTTTTAACCATCTCCACAAGGCAGTCTGGGTAGAATTTTTCTCCTGGGCCACGTCGGAAAAATGAAGTTTTTCCCACCAAAATTTTAAATGTTGACTCGTCCAAGAAGCAGACCTGTAATGTATTACCATAATTGCAAAAATACATATATTTTTTATCTTCTTAATTTATTATACGAAAACAAGCCATAAATATTCGAATCCAGTCCGAAACAGTTACATTCCGTTGTCTTTGGCCCATAGGAGTCGTTTTTTCTTCATGCCTCAGTCAGGCGTAGTTTTTTGGTTGGACGTCGACCCATTAGATTTACTTCAACTAACCGTCTCTGAACTGTCCTTTTGGATACGTTGATTCCTTCATCGTTTATCAACAGAAATCAACAACAGTTAGAAAATCAACAGACTTTTTACGATTTTGGAAATAGATGTCCCTGATTTTATGGGCACCACGTGGAGTTGTGATGCTTTTTCTGCCTTTTTTTCCGACGCGGGCTGATTCTAGACGCAGGTATTTATCAATTTTTCTTTATATCCGATGGACTCCTGACTTCGAAACATCTGTAAGTGCTGCTATTTCTTTCTGGAAATATGTGGAATGAAGTTGTAAGGTTATAACTTCCCTACATTTTTTCGGAGATATGTTTGAAAACTTGCCTATACTTAAAT
The DNA here is from genome assembly GCF_059751285.1 of Brachycentrus maculatus. NCBI lineage: Eukaryota > Metazoa > Arthropoda > Insecta > Trichoptera > Brachycentridae > Brachycentrus > Brachycentrus maculatus. Next base: position 2,045,583 of record NW_028280858.1, read on the forward strand.
TGAGAATATTATAGTTCAGTTCAAACTAAATTGAATTTTATTTAAAAATTAAATGAAATTAACTTATTGAATTAGCAAAACTAATAAATTATTAAACAACACTTACGTTTTTATGGTCTTAAACTCAAAAAACTTACACAAAAATGATTTTAAAAAATATTAACTGAGCTCACACCAATATCATTTTTCACTAATTAACATCCAAATGAAAAAAAAACTTACTTTTTTGATATTTCACAGTATTGATACATCTTTAAAATAATAATTATGATACCAGCAACAAAAATACAAAAGAAAAAATAATTATAACTAATTAATTTGACCAAAAAATTCATTTAAACCTAAAAATTACAAAAATGTACAAGTGTCCCTAATAATTTGGCCACCCACTGTATATATATATATATATATATATATATATATATATATATATATATATATATATATATATATATATATATATATATATATATATATATATATATATATTTATAAAAATAATATATATATAATATATAATATATATATATATATATATATATATATATATATATATATATATATATATATATATATATATATATATATATATATATATATATATATATATATATATATATATATATATATATATATATATATATATATATATAGATATATATATATATATATATATTTATAATATATTACTTCACCACTAACCTCTGTATTCTACCCTAGTCCAGCTGAAATTATCATATTCTCTAATAAATTATCGGTGCTCGACAACCATGTGTCAAAAACCGATAGCGAACGTCGCCGATTTCCATTATATTAACGAGATTTGCAATGAAAATTAATATCCGTACCTGTCTATGAAACATTTTATGAGTTAGTCCATTCAAGATTTACACCACCTTACGCAAAACAGAGTTTTTTAGAATTTACATATACTGAAAAAATATATATATTTTTTAAAATCCCTTACCTTTCAACAACTCTTTTCTTTTCAAAACCATAAATTTATTTCGAAGAATTTTAAGAAGAAGAAAAAAAACGTCAAATGTTACCTGGGTTTAAAGAAAATTATATTGCTATTTGATGTACATATGTAGGGCCTTAATGTAGTCATTAATGAATTTTACTAGAGATTGATTAACCATAAAATAGGTACATACTGTCGTAATAATAAAAAGTATGTATAAATTCGATATTAAGAATCTAAAAATCCACTTAAAGCCAATGGTTTTTATGTTATTATGGTCATAAAAATGATAGTAGCGAATTGGTGCGTAAATCTGGAAATAAAAGTCACACAGTAAATATTTATTAATGGATTATTTAAACATTTTATTTCCTAATCAATGTTCATAGGACTATGATAAACCAATACGACTTATTGAAATGTCACGATATGAGTCGTTACATATGACTTAATATAAAAAAAAATATTCTACGAGAAATACATGTGACATTTTTGTAAAATAGATACATGATATCTTATAAATCTTTATAAAAAAAGTTAAAAAAAAAAATATTAGTAAGTTATTGCTTTGAAATTTAGACACAACGATGCATTCGAACACTCGCATGTATTTATGTGACACCTGTCTTTTTACCTGGGACAAATAAAATATTGCTTTTTTAAAAAGCTCTTCTGACCGTAATGGCAGCGTCATCTGTTGAACGTAACAGAGCACACGTAATAACACGCAACCTTAACATCTCCCTTACTTTTCTACATAATTCAATAAGAATGTTACCGATAGTCTTGTGATTTTTCATACTAATTTATTAGCTAAAAATAACACATCATGAGAATGATCCATTCGGAATTGTGACTAATAACATTTCCCGATAATGTCATGGGTAGAAAATACGTTAATTACGATATATGCATTTTGATACACGAGCTATAATAAAAATTAACACGTATTAAAATTAAGAAAAGCGGTTGCGAAAATCCCATGTAACGAGTAAATATGAAAAAAAGGACGGATTGTAATAAAGAATTACGTAATATCTAATAGCGTGCATTGAATTTCCCAAGTTACTCATACATAAATCACACTGTCAAGATCAATAAAAAGCATTACGTAGGAATGACTTTCCACAAGGTTTCGCTAAGGTCTTCCATATCCATTCGCAATAGAGAATACCGTTTTATAAATCGTCTAAAACACCTTCCGGAGTGTGGCAATCTGAGGACGATCTAACAATAAGAACACTGGATGGTATGCAGATATTGCTACACGCTGGAGGTCCCCCGAGCGGAGACAGCTCTCGCATGGATATCGCGCTTAATAAGTAACATAATTGGCACTCTATATGTCCACACGATCGTGCATGAGCTAATCCGCCATTGCCTAACCATGTGTTGTTGTGTGCATAAGGTGATTTCGTGTCTCCGACTTCCTGATTTCAAAAAATTAAGTGCGGTAAATAATGCTGTAATGGTTGGAGTGAACCCGGACGCCAAGTAAAGCTATTTCTGATTCACAACATTTTGAATTTGCCCAAATACTTGCTTATAAATCTTACGATTGCGGAGAGCATGTGCTTTATAGTATTACAAATGGTTCAAAGTAATAAAGAAAAATCTTGTCTGAAAACTTGAATATACATCGTGCGCACAGACTATGACAGCGCGCCGAGCAGGCTTGCCAACTTGACTAACGCACTTGTTAGTCTTTAGAATAAAAGATGCAGACGCGTATTGACACTGACGGTAAATGTAATACTAATATGAATATATTTTGAATATTAATTTTTTTTCTGAAAATACGATATTACTCCCAATAAGAATAATAATATTAAATAAGAATAAAATATTCGTATGGTAAAATTTTAATATATATATATATATATATATATATATATATATATATATATATATATATATATATATATATATATATATGTATATATATATATGTATATATATATATATATATATATATATATATATATATATATATATAAATATATATATATATAAATATATATATATACATATATGTATATATATATATATATATATATATATATATATATATATATATATATATATATATATATATATATATATATATATATATATATATATAAATATATATACGTGTGTATTTATAATTATGTTTTTAAATGTAAATGAATACTTGTAACACAAAATAATAAGAAGTAGAATGTAAACAAGAAAAAAATCACTAACAACACCCGTCGAAATAATGCCATTCAAAGCAGGAAACCCTGTTTATTTACGATTTAAAATAATTTACATATCAAAATAAGAGGGCAAGGTTCACAATATATAATAATATATGCATGTAAAGTACGCTCTGACCCAAAGACCTGACGCATTGTGGCTCATGAATAAACTAAAAGAAAACGACATTATTTGTGACTTTTCAAGAATGCTTTAGTTAGCGTCGCGATTTCTGGAATGATGCACGGAAAGTGAAAAGCGTTTATCGGTATAGTAAAACCTCGATATAACGGACTTATTTGGGGGAGAGGGTGTCCGATAAACCCGAAAATCCGTTACATAAAAACAGGTTAAAAATAAATAAACTTATAAAATAAAACAACTTTGTTTTAACCACTATTTTATTGGTAAACTTTATCCAACCGGTTTCGACAAGAACCTTGTCGTCATCAGGGTTTATGTACTAAATTCTAAATCATTGAAATACTTATAAGTTATTACCCTTACCTTACCAACAATTTCCACGCACTCCCTACACCATATGAAAATATGATTGAAAAATATAATTTAAAAACTCCTAAATGTTGTTTTTATTGTGCATTGTGTAGCGAATTGTTTTATTTTATAAAGTTTATAAAATGTGTTACAAAGTATCTGCGAAAAACATTCAAGAAATGAAAAAAAAAACATTTAAAAAATATATATAAGTATGCACTGTATTTAGATATAAATAAACAATACAAAACACAAACAAAATTATATTTATTGTCTTCGGGCTCTCGTCATGAAGTGACGTTACTATTTGATATCGACGCGCTTGCTTTTGGTAATCCTGCTTTGAAAAAATAATCAATTTTGATTTGCACTTTTAAAGTGTGCTGTTTTTTTTTATAATCAACTCTCTTAAATTACGAAAATACCAATAATACAGTTGAACTTCGTTATCTGACGAATGGTCAATAAATGTTATTAAATCGTTGAATGTGATCTTACAACTGATAACTTCATTTTTGGCAGAGTTGTGTTGCTTCGGCTAGAAGCAGTCTACGAGTATGACGGCATTTTGTCTCAAATTCTAGTGTTAGACGTATGACACGATTATCATGGGCGCTAAAATTTGTTTACATGTGGCGACACCTGAATTTAACCATATATTTGACATTTTACCAGATTTTTGTCCGTTATATCAGCTATGCTTCCATCTTCAGGTCTAAATATAAACTTTTAAACTCAG